>NC_058415.1:89710761-89913742 GCF_002201575.2 Neomonachus schauinslandi | reverse complement strand
TGTGAAAGTGGCTGGAGCAGGTGTGTGTGTGTGTGTGTGTGTGTGTGTGTGTGTGTGTGTGTGTAGGTAAAGGTTGAGCCCTGAGACTTTGGAGCCAGGGGCCCTGTATTCAAATCTCATCCCCACCACACATCAGCTGTGTGCTCTCCGGCAACTCTCTTACCTCTCTTGGCCTCAGTTTTGTCATCCCTAAAATGGGAACAAAAATCATGTCTTCCTCATCGGCTTGGGTGAGGATTACACAGGAGTCTGCAAATCACGTATCCACAGCCGTGAGTCCAGCAGCTGGTACAGAGAAGAGCTCAGTAATGTCAGACATCATTGCTATTGGGACTCATCGTCCTGTCCAAAAAGGCCAGGGAAAGCTAGAATCATTCTGTTCCAGAGCAGCTGAATTGTAGTTTATAATAGTCTCCACATCCAAGTATCCCCTTCTATGCAATCCGGGTAAATGACACAATAAAAATGCCGGCGCAGTTGTCTAAGACACTGGACCATTGACAACGGCCCTTTTTGGTATATTCTCTCAAATCTCTTTAAGAAAAGTTTTGTTTTGGTGGGGAGGTGCTTCTGAGCTCCCTGGCCTGGCTGTTCCCTGGGCCCCCACCTGCTGTGGACTTCCACTGAGATCCCAGGGACGGCACAGCCTCACTCCCCGAGGGTGTCAGTCAACCCGTGGGGGGATGTCTAGAAAATATCACTAAAACAACCAGGCTGTGGATACCAGACCGTTTTCCAGTGGTTTTGCATCTCGGAAGGGTCTTTAGTAGCAAGCACTGCGCTCTGAAGATAAACAACCACCACGTTTATCTTATGGCATGATTCTGAATTTACACATTAATTACTTCCAAATTACTTAATTAAATTTAAAAGTTCATATGATCGTTCATGAAGAATTCATGCCTGGAATTGTAAATAAAAATGTGAGTGTCTGCATATTAATTATTATTAATTAATAATGCAGACAGATAAATTGAAAATTGGAGTGCAAAATTCTCTCTGTGTTGTTTTTTTTAATCTCTCTGCAGTGCATCCAGCGACCACATATTTTTAAAAAGAATAATTAGATGTTGAGACTATCTGGGGGATCATTACTTCTAATTAACTTAGTTATTTACTGTAAATTAAGCATCATTTGTAAGCAGGCTGCTTTGCCCGTAGTGTTTGTGCATTTTGGATGTGCCGGATCATGGCAGTTCTGGTGGGCTGGAATGGCTTCCTCCAGCTTATTCTCGGGGGCAGAAAATGTTACCTAGGCAGCGGGTTTGGGAGAGTCCCCCCAGCCCTGCCAGTTCTCTGCAAAATGGGGCAAGAATAATACATCTCTCGTGGGAATGTTGCACCAATGGAATGAGATGGCGCCCACAGAGTATTTAGCTTAGCAGTTAACACAAGCTGGTGTGTATGATGTTATGATGATGATGATTAATATCACAACCTTTAAGACAGTCGATTAACTTACCTGTGCCCTTAGTTCTAAAGACGAGGGGAATTGTGGTTATCTATAATGATCCTTCCAATTAAATATCCTACAAAGATTCGAGAGGTCAAAATCCATACAGAGAACATCCTAGGGCTTCTCACTTCCTGTTTGCCCCCACTCCCACCCCAGAGACATTTGTGGTTGTTACAACTCAGAAGTGTGCTCCTGGCACCTGGTGGATGTGCCCCAAATGTCACGGGTGCGAGGTTGGCAAACCCCGCAGCCCCTGTCCCTTGTTTTAGGGGGGCCAGTTCCCTGAAGGCGGCATGGTGGCTCAGCCCCTTGCCAGGGCGGAACCCATCTGAGAGCAGGACAACCATCAGAGGGCCGTGCATGGCTGACCTTGCGTAGGATGGTCTGGGTCCGTGGCAGGAGGCGAGGCTGGGAAGGGAGACCCTGTTTTGATGTGGGCGGCTGGGGAGCTGGCACCAGCCTTCGGCCTCAGCAGGTGCCAAGCAGCTGCCCCATAACTGCCTCCTCAGCTGCTCAGGTCAGGGTGACCTGTTGGATGTTCTGTAGCTTTTGGCATCCAGCCCCCCCCACCCATGGTGCAGCCACCTCTGTGTTGGGGACGCTGGCCCCATGTGTCTATTCTTCTTTGTTCATCAAATGCCGGGACACGCCATGGGCCAGGCGTGCGGCTGCATCTGCCCACTCCCGGGACCTATTTGATCACTGCCTCTTTGGAGACTCCCGACAAAGTTGGGGTCACTGGAGCGCAGCTGAAATTATTCTCTACCAATTCCCGGGTCCTTTAGGAGTCCCCGTGCGTGAGGCCCCTGCAAGGCCTGATGCATTTATCAAAGTCTGCATCTGACACTGGGAGACCGGCCTGGTCCTGGGCTTCAGGCTAGAGGCGCAGCCCGGATTCAGTTTGGAAACATCCCAACCCAACAGTGTGCGTCCTTTGTCCTGGGACCAGCCACCCGACAGCACACCCTGCCCCCTTCAACCAGGTGGGAAATGCAGGGTGGACGGTGCTCCGAGGGTGGCTTCTGGGGATCCACGGCCCCATCCGCCTTTGTGCCCAGGCCTGAATCGGAAATCCTCCCCCTTCCCTGCGGCCCCGCCCCGTGGCTGCTCGCTGCCCCACAGAGGGTTTCCACCTGTAAGTGAGAGTAATCATCACTGCCATTAGAAGAGCCTGAGCACAGGTGCTGTAAGCTGCTTTCCCTTTCTTTAGGACCTGAGTTTACTATCCTCACATCCTCTCTTTCCAGCTCTGACCTATGTCCAAACCAATCATCGATCTAATGCCCCGTTCACCCCACGGGTGCTGCTTTGTGGGCCCGTGGGCTGTGGGAAAAGTCTGCAGGCGGCCCTCCTGGCCCAGAAATACGGCCTCGTCAACGGTGAGTGCCCCGGCTGCGCCCTGTTTCCAGAACCTTCCCCAGCCCCCCTGCCCTCCCAAGCTTTCCAGCCTTAGGGGGGTGGTGAGGAGATCAGTCTCACTTCTCTTCTTGCTCTCTGCTGTCAACAACGTTCAGGTAGTCCATCTTTGCAGGGAGCAGCTTTGTTCCTCACAAAGAACATGGCCATAAAAACATTAACCACTAAAAACATGTTCGCAGCCCAAAAAGCCAGCACATTTTCCAGTCTTCATTTGTTCTAGCCTTTGCAGCAGTGGTGGTTCTGCAACAGGGGCTCGTCCTCCAGCCCCCACGGCCTCCCTGCAAAGCCACAGTTCTTGTATAATCCAGAGCTGCTGTTGATTTCTTTTCTCCGGTCCTGTTTGGCTACCCGCCTCACCCCCCCACCCCAGGTCAGCGTGCTTGTAGGCAAACAATTTCTGAACCAGACGAGGACTCCTGGCTCGTACAGTTTCAATAAATATTTTATCAGGAGGAGAGAAAATATTGAAATCAGTTCTCCAGGCCTGTCCCAAGGTGGTCCCAGGCGGGCAGAGATGCCAGTCTGCCTTCCGGAGGATAAGAGGGGAAAGGAGGAAGAAGCAAGAACCACCCTCGCCACCAACACCACTTCCAGGAAATGCTGCACAAGCCCAAGTCACCTCTAGTTATGAAGAAAAAAAGAGTCCTGTGCCCCAAATATAAAAACATGCATATACATGCCTCCAAATTCTGCAGATACACCATACAAATACATGTGTATGCAAACAGACACGAATATATATGTGCCACCCCGGGAGGATCAAGTTTTCAATAAAGACACTTTTCAAGTGGGTCTCCTCCAGTATAAAATCCCGAAGCCACTGACAGGAGTCAGTAACAAAAATCGTACCCATAACGTGAAGCTAGGGAACTGAGTATTCTGATGAGTAATGAAAAACAGTGTTAGTCCTATTAGTAGTCTTGTGAAAACACTAAATAGTCATACTCTGGTTCGATTAGCATGGAAAAACACTCTGGACACCTCAGGATGAAAAATGCTTTTGCTTGCATGGATTTTTTTTTTTAATTTAAACTGAATTGTTCAGGTAATTCCTTCTTTGGGTTTCACCTCTTGACGTATTATAAGGCTGAATCTGCAGCTGTGGTCGTGGCTCCTGGGTAAGAGTGAGCACCTGCCTGCTTGCCCCTGCACCCACGTGCATATGTAGGGACTGTGGCGCCAAGGGCGGGAATGGCGGAGGGCACCTCTAAAAGCCTCAACCCGCAACACAATACCTTAATACAGCACGCAGCCTTATTTCAGTGACCGTCACTGTGCCGTATGCTGTTTATGCAGACAGTCATTCAAGAAAAACATTTTTCACTTTACATTATTTTCCGCGTACCAATCACGAAAAATGAAATTATAGGCCTAGATTTCTCCCAAAAATGAAAACAGGAAAGCTCATCACGGTTTCTGCTTTGTAGCTAAAGAGCCATTTGGGGGCTTTTTTCGGTAATTGAGCTAACTCAGAAAGTTCACATTTCTCGAAGGCATTCTTGGTAAGTACAAGACATCACGAGAATTCAGTAAACCCATCTGAGGGAGCTCCACTTGGCAGAGGCACTGTCCACGGAGGGTTCTCTGCAGAGGCCTCTGTGCGCCCAGGGCTCCTGGAGCTGCCTGCTCCCCCGTGGCCACCC
This sequence comes from Neomonachus schauinslandi, assembly GCF_002201575.2. Lineage (NCBI taxonomy): Eukaryota > Metazoa > Chordata > Mammalia > Carnivora > Phocidae > Neomonachus > Neomonachus schauinslandi. The sequence goes on along the minus strand of NC_058415.1, from coordinate 89,909,224 downwards.
CCAGCTCGGCTTCTGTCTCCCCATGTGACAGGAAAACAGCTCTGAACAAGCAAGCAACCCAACGTTTACGCCACAAGGTTGATTGGAAGACTTGGGTTTACAATCGGTGAGAATATAAAAAGGCACAACTTTTTGGAAGACAGAGGCACTGTTGGTGTGAACCCCGCAAATCCTGGGGTCCAGTGACTTCACTCTGTGGATTCGATTCTACTGAAACCCTCAGACACTGAACAACAGATGTGAGGGAGCATCACGACAGTCCAGGCAACCCGAACTCTGTTAATAAGAGGGATAGTTAGGTAAGCTGTCAGAAACCCATGTACTGGAGCACTAATTATGTCATTACTAGTTAAAACGAAGAGGCAGCTATTAAAAAGAAACCTGTAAAGTGACTCGATGTCCGTGATTTGTTGTTTAATGAGGGAGGGGGTAGAGAGCCAGTCATTCGACAGTGTTCAGGGGATGATCTCATTTTTGTTTAAAAAGTGTTAGTGTTCACTCAGAAACCATCTGAAGGAACATCCACAGATCAAACTGTCTGTCTCTGTACAGTGGCATATTATACAACTCTGATATTTTTTTGCAATGAGCATGAATTTTCTAACCAGAGACCACCATGAAGAATTTTATTAAAATATCATGATCATAGGGGCAGCCGGCTGGCTCAGTTGGTAGAGCATGTGGCTCTTGATCTCGGAGTTGTGAGTTTGAGCCCCACGTTGGGTGTAAAGATTACTTAAAGTTTTTTTTTTTTAATTAAAATACATATATCATAACCGTCCTCATTGAGTGCCTGTTCTGCGCAGTGCAGGAAGGGTGTAGAAAGAACCAGAGCGGAACATAAGGATCCAGGTGCACGGCCAGGCTGGGGGAGGGGAGTGAACAAGGTGAGATGAGTTTATCCCAATGTAGGTCCAGGTCTGACTGTGTCCAGAGCCTTGGTGCTGGGAGCCATTAGGAGAGAGGAGACTGTTACAATGTTTTCTTCACAAGACACTGTGGAGCCAGGTGGTTGTAGGCAGGAGTTTTAACAGAAGGCAAAAAACCAGAACGGTAGGCTTGTTGGTAGGAAATGGTAGGAAACCATTCTTTCCTAATATAAGCCCTGGACACTCCACATTTTCCTCTAAACCCTTCTTTAGCTGCATCTCACAAAATTTTAATGTGTTGCGTTTTATCATTCAGTTCAAAATATTTTCTTACCTGCCTCGTGGTTTCTTTTTCTTTAATTTATTTATTCATTTGAGAGAGAGAGAGAGGGAACACGAGAGGGAGGGGCAGAGGGAAAGAGGATCTCAAGCAGACCACGCTGAGCGCGGAGCCTGACGTGGGGCTCGATCCCATGACCCTGACATCACGACCTGAGCTGAAACCAAGAGTCAGACGCTCATCATGGTTTCTTTTTTGACTTAAGTATTATGTATAAGTGTATTGCTTAATTTCCAGATATTTGGGAATTTTCCAAATTTGGGGGAGGAGTATTGATTTCTAATTCTATTGTGCTCAGAGAACGTACCTTGTATGGTTTCAGTCCTTTGAAATTTACTAATACTTTTTTATGGCTCAGCATGGGGTCTCTATGGGTGGATTCCATGTGCACTTGAAAAGAATACGTACTCTGGCCTCTGGCCTCGGTGGGTATAGTGCTCCATTGATGTCAGTTAGGATAATATGTTTGATGGTGTGTTCAGTTCTTCCCTGTCCTTTATGATTTCTCACTACTATGATTTCAGTTACCGAGGGAGATACATTAAAATCTCCATCTCTGATTGTGGACGAGTCTACTGCTCTGCCAGTCTCTGCCTCAAGTCATTTGAAGCCATGTTACTGGGAGCATGTACACTGAGGACTGCTGTGTCCTCTTCATGAAATGACCCCTTTCTCCTTAGGAAATGCTCTGCTGTCTTCAAGGAAGGGTAATGCCCTTCCTTGAAGAGTACTGTCTGATAGTCACAGAGCCCCTCCGGCTCTCTTATGATGAGTGTCTGGATGGTATATATTCTGTCCTTTTTCTTTTAAATTATCTGTGTCTTATATTCTAAATATGTGTCTTGTACACAACGTGTACTTGGGTCTTTCTTTCTTAAAAATCCAGTCTGACATTTTCTGCCTTTTAATTGAAGTGTTCAGTTCATCTCTGTTTTAAGTAGTTTTTAATATGGCTTCAAGCCTACTGTTCTGGTTTTTTGCCTTCTGTTACCTCTTCTCTGTTCCTCCTTTCCTGCTAACTGTTGGATTAGCCAGATGTTGTTCAGTAATGCATTTTATTTCCTCCGTTGCCTTTTCAGCTGTATCTCTCTGCTTTGTTTTGTTAGTGGTTGCTCTAGGGGTCACATAGCATCATTTATTCCTCACGGTGTGCCTTGAGTTAATAACAAGAGTTATTAATATATATATTAATATATATAATTAATATATATGCTATTATATGTATATAATAATAACAGTAACAGGAGAACCCACAGCGGATGTCTTTCCAACTTACCTTGTTCCTCTCCTGTGTGCTATTTTTGGTCATACATTTTATTTCTACATGTTATAAACTCTACAATATATTGCAATTATTTTTGCTTTAGTCATTTGGTTTTTTAAGGGGAGAAATGAGGGGGAAAGGCTCAGTTAGGTACTGACACATATCAACACTTGTTTGTTTAGATTTACATTTCCATCTGATATCATTCTCTTTCCCCCTGAAGAACTTCCTTTAACATTTCTTGTAGTGCAGGTCTGCTGGTGACAAATTCAGCTTTCGTCTGCTGAAAATGTCTTTATTCTGCCTTCATTCTTTTTTTTTTTTTTCCTGCCTTCATTCTTGAAGGACGCTTCTGCTACACATAGAAATCTATGTTGACAGGTGTTTTCCTCTTAGCGCTTTAAACATGTCATCCCATTGTCTTATGGCTTGCGTTGCTTCTGATGAGAACTTGGAGATTATTTTTATCCTTGTTCCCCTACATATAAAGCATCTCCCCCACCCAGCTGCTTTCAGTATTTTCTCTTTGTCTTTGGTTTTCAGAAATTTAACTATGAAGTATCAAGGTGGGGTTTACTTTATGTTTATTCTGCTTGGGTCGCCGAGATTCTCGGATCTGTGGATTGATATTTTTCATCACATTTTGAAATATTTTTCTTCAGTTTTTGAAATTCTCTTGCCATTATTTTCTCAAATATTTTTTTCTCCCTCTCTGTCCCCCCCATATCCCTCCCTCTCTCTCCCATGTCCCTCCCTCTCTCTTCCTCACTCCCTCCCTCCATTTTTCCCTATCTCTCCCACTTCCCTCCCATTCTCTCTCTCTCTCTCCTTTCTTCCCTCCCTCTCTCTCTCCCTCCCTCCCTCCCTTTCTCCTTCCCTCTCTCTCTTTCTCTCGCCTTTCTGGAACTCTGATTACACATATGTGAGACTGATACTGTCCACTAGGGTCCTATGGGTCTATTCTTTCTTTCCAGGCCTCCCTTAACCTTCTCTTTGCTTCAGTTTGGATACTTCCTATGGCCTGTTTTCCTGTCTTCAGATTCACAGATTGTAGCTTATCCAAGGATCTTTCCACTTAAGATACTGTATTTTCCAGTCTAGAATTTGCATCTGGTTCTTTTATATAGTTTCCATTTCTCTGCTGGGGTTCCCCAACTGTTCACTCATTTTAACTATCTTTTCCTTTACAGTTTTAAACATATTTATAATAGCTGTTGTATAGTTCTCATGTGCTTGTTCTGACATCCATGTCATCTCTTGATCTGATTCTGTAGCCTGTTTTCTCTCTTCGTAGGGATCACACTTTCCTGATTGATTGATTGATTTTTGCATCTCAAGTAGTTTTTTATTATATACTAGACATTGTGTTTCCCTCATTGCTGAGAGTCTGGATTGTGTGGTTCTGCTTTAAGAATATTGAGTTAAGAGTTGAGTTCTAACAGGCAGTTAATTTGCTGCAGGATCAGCTTGATCCCATGGAGGCTGACTTTTAGTGTTTGTTCAGGTGACGCCAGAGTGTGCATCCTCTTGGGTTCGTGGGCCCCCATACCTGGAGTCTCAGCTGACCAGGCCCCCGGCCCCGCCTCTCTCTCCAGCTGTCCAAGCACCAACATCTCCCTCCATTGTGTGCCTCCCCCTCAGCGCACAGCCTGAGTTTTTCTTTTTTTTCTTTTTCTCAGTGGGAGTTTTTCTCTGCCGGGCCTGGGTGAGGGCGGTCTCACCCACCACGTGTGCAGCTTTGCATTGACCAAAGACCCCAGTGAGTCCCCGTGAGGACTTCTGAAGCTACTTCTCTGCACAGCTCTCTTCTTTTCCAGGTTCCCCAAATCCCAGCTCTCAATCCAGTCTTTGCTGCCCGCTGTTCTGAGTTTGTCTCCCCTTCTCCTGTGCTGTGCTGTGGTTTGAAAAGTGCTTGTAGGTAGAAATCCAGGGGGCAGGTGGGACTCACTTGGGGTGTCTCCCTTCTCTCAAGGGTCACAGCCCCATGCTATCAGCAGTCCAGTGCCTGAAAAGAGTTGTTTCACATATTTTGGTCAGTTTTATAGCAGAAGGTATGTATGACATCTGGCCAGAAATGGAAGCAAAGTGTGCATTTGATGTCACACAGCCATGGGTTAGAATCCCAGCTTGGCCGCCTAGTGGTTCAATGACCTGGGACAGGTTGCTCCATCACTTTGCATACTGAGCACAGTGCTTGGCACGTAGAAAGGTCTCAGTCACCGCTGGCCTTCATCATGCCCCCTGTTCCCTTAACGAGTGGCACTGCCAGCCACTTCCAATGTGTTCACTGCTGACCTTCACACAGTGAGTCAAGCACATCCCCTGGAGAGGTGAGGCTTTGGTGATGGTCGTGCTCTTAAACATTCACCGTTTTCACTTAATTTTAGGAGTGGTGTTTGGTTTCTTTAATATATAAAGAAAACCCCTTGGTCTTAAAGTTAAGAAAAACAAAACTGTGCAGTCAACCCGTCATGGAAACGTAGCCGAACCTTCCAGCTTGGGCTCTTAGCGGCTCACCGCCAAGGACAGACAGCATGGGCTGGGTTTGTGCAAGCCACCGGCACTGATTCGCCGGTGCCCGCGTGGTGGCCACGGCTGGGGTCTGGAGACCCGATGGGGCTCATGATAGAAAGGCTCCTGTCTGCACGGGCCATACATCCGAAGACGGTTGGGGGCTACAGGCCGGGCAACCCCAGCGAGCTGCCTTAGTTATGAGCGCGGCCATCTCTCCTGTAAACATAGCCGGTGTCCCATGGGGACGCCTGGCCCACGGGAAGGGCTGTGGGGACAGCGAGCTCCCCCGGTCTCCCCGGCGCAACAACAGTGTGGACACGAGCAAACGGGCGGCTCTCCCCCCGCGTCACTCCCCGGCTCCGGGCAGAGTGGCGGTCCCGATTCCGGGCTGAGCGAGGCCCTGCAGGAGCCTATGGGGTGGCTCGTCTTGTCGTGTCCTCCCTGCACCATCCAGTTTTAATCCGTTTTCGGCCAAATGCATTCCTTTCATTCCACACCTTCCTCCTCAGCTTCTTTTTTATTCCCCAGGTCCTTTTTGATAGTTGCTTTCACTTGGACACACAAACACACTCAGAAAAACCCTTTTATATTTTTCTCAGTGACCTTTCTTCCCCCAGCAGGTAGCACCAGGGCTTTTTTTTTTTCTTGTTCTTTCTTCTGTTGAAAATTTAATGGGTGCCTTTCTGTTCCTCTCTCCTCCAGTCCACTGTGGGCAACTGTTGAAAGAGGCTGTAGCAGATGAGTCAAAATTCGGGGAGCTCATCCAGCCCTATTTTCAGAAGGAGATGGCAGGTAGGCCACACATTGTTCAATGGCCATGGCCGTTCAGGCTCCAGGGGGCAGATTGCGCCGGATGAGGCTCACCGGGCGCCAGGGGGACTCGGCCCCAGGGACAGTAGCTGGGAAATGGAAACTGGGCTTTCCTGTCAGCAGAGGCTCTGCCTTTGTTCCCCGGCAGGGCCCCGTCCTGAGCGGGGTGGGTAGGGGGGTGTAGCCATGGTGTGTTATCCCTGGAGGTTGGGGATATTTCTGTTTCTTGAGAATGTATGCTTTTCGTAACTGAGAACTCTTAAAATTGAGAGCCAGGAGAGGCCACACAGCTGCCCACATCCTTGATTATTGGGCATACAAAATTACTGTGGGCCACTATTCTGATTTAAGCAGAAGTCAAGAGCCAGAAAGTTCAGACAGCTTTGCAGATAGCAGGGTTGAGTGGCCACTGGTCCTCAGGGGCTTGGAGGAGGGAGGCGGGGCCACATCATCCTTTCAGGCCCCTCTGTGATCTACTGTCTGAAAGAGTTCTCTGTCAACCCCAGGAAGGGCACCCGTGAGATCATTCTAGGTCAATTTCCTGAGCCCACAGATGAGCCATGGAGAAGGGGCCAGGCTGCTGAGGCCGCATGGCCAGTTCACATCTGAGCCCCTCTGGACGTGGCGTTTCCTCCCTGGGCAGTGCACTGCACACACCCTCATCTTCCTCTCCTGCCTAAAGCACTGTCGCTCCCCTGTGCAGTCACCAAGTCTGCTGGGAACGTGTCCTGTGGAGAAAACCCAGAGCAAAAGCTGCCCTGTGGAGACGATGCATGCCTTGATGAGGACACGCTCCCAGCAGAGGGCTTGTTGGTTGTCTACCCATTTTCTGGGTAGAGCAGTTTGGGAGATGCGCCCGAGAACAGGCAGCTTACTCCTAACCCATCAGCTGAGGGCTCCCTGGGACCGTGTCCTGGCTTGGCTCTCCCAAGCCCCCTTTAAGACACTCCATTCCCCCAGCATGAGGTTCAGGTGAGGCGGGGTCAGCTCCTTTGGACACAGTGATCTGCATAGAGGCAGGTGGACGAGTGAGTCTGTTCATCCCTCCATCACGAGGGTATAAATCGAAGGCAGTAGAAGCAGGAAGCTCCAGGCAGGATCGAAAGCCAGTGCGCACTTCGGTGCCCCCCTGTCTGGTTCGGATCCCGGAGCTGCCCCCGTGAGCCATGCAGCCCTTGTCAGACCCTGAGGCCTCTCTGTGGTGAGATGGGGATGGGAGTCCCTAGGTTCCCGGGCAGGGTTCCCGCAGGGTGGGACGTGGTGCGCACACCCGGGGCCTGGCAGGCACGCTGTCGGAGAGTCCTGGTGTCCGAGCACACCCGAGCTGTCCTTCCCGCGATGCCACTCGCCATTCACGGGCGTGGGCGCCACGGTTCTTGGCACCCTAAGGAACATTTGTGGAATAAGTGGGCGAATATAAGAAGTTCACAGATTTATATCATTTTAATTTTTACTGCAAAATCGTCCCCTGCACAGACTGGAGGACAATTTAACTCCCCACCAACGAGCACGTAATGGTTCAGAGAGAAAGACCGACGGACAGATGAGGCCGCGCTCACGGTTGGGGGATCTCGGGCAAGGGCACGCGGGAGCTCTGGCTCTTCTTGCAGCTTTTCTGTCCCTCTGGCTTTTTTTCAAAATAAGGAGTTACCAAAAGTAAGCATTTAGGTGGTTTCCAAATTTGCACTCCCTCAGAAACACCATAATGCGTCCCCTCGTACCTGCACAGGCTCGCGAACAGCCCTGACGCTGTAGGGTCGATGGAGCGCAGGGGGAGAGCCATCCCTGCCTGGTGTGCTGGATGCTGTCCTCCGTGTCCCTGCCACCTCTCGTTTACGTCGCTGCTGCAACAAACTCAGTTTGTTGAAAACAGCAGGTTTTCAGGTAAGGTAACAAACAGCACCTGTTTGTTACCTGACCGTTCTGGAGGTCGGAAGTCCTGGCCCCAAGGTGTGGGTGCCAGGTGTGCGTGCACCCTCCGGAGGCTCTGGGGAGCGTCTGCTTCATCGCCCCCTCCAGCTCCCAGAGCCCCTTCCTCTGTCCCCACAGTCAGCAGCACAGGGGCACCTTCAGATCCCTTGCTCCCCTGACTGCTGAAAATAAACCCCAGGGTCTTTCCAGTGGTGGGCAAGAGGCGGAACTGGTTTCTGCTTTGGGTTCTTTGGTGACTCCAGAGGAGCCTGGGGGCACTGGTCCCTGTAAAGCTGGGCTCTGCTCTCCATTGTCTCCTCTGCGCCCTGCTGTTGACTTGGCCCTCTGTGCTTCCGCACTTCCCACAAAATTAAAGAGCACACAACAGCAACCACTACCGTATCTTTTAACAGAAGCAATAAATTCTGCCGTTTCACTAATCCCGGTCTCGCAGGGATAACAAAGAGTGCATTTACATTCATAGCCACTAACGGGGTCTCATTGTGGGCCGTGCAAGCTGCTGAGACAGCCACGGCGCGGGGCTCACACAGGAGGGTTGCCGGAGCCACCCAGGTCTGGCGGGGACCTGCTTGGCCACCATCTGAAACAGGAAGAAAATGTAAATGATTCTGACCCAGCTCGGTTTTGAAGGGAAAGTCAGACTGAACACTGAGGCTCTGCTTAGCCGACCACGGCCTTGCTTATCTGCCAGTCACTGCAGTTGGCAGCCCTGCCAAAGCCCCCTGAGGCCGAGTCCATCACCCATCTGGGCCCTGGATGCAGGTCACCTCCCTGCACCCCGAGTTCTGAGCCCAGTGGGAGGCGGACCTCTCTGGGGGCATCAGATGGAAACACGGCAGGGCTGTGAGGGCACACTTGGCCTTCCTGACATGGCTTCCCAGTCCAGGCCTGGGGACTAGCCAGTGGAGACCCCTCCTCCTGATAAATGGCCACACCCTGACAGTGGGGACGGGGAGACGGGCCTCAGACCTTGCCCAGGAAGGACCCTGAGTGGAAGCAGGCATGGGGAGGGCAGCCCACTCCGCTGGGGGCGAGGGCCAGCCAGCTGGAGGATGGGAGCCAGAGGGACGGGGCCAGTCCAACCAATGACTCTCCTCTATGGGGAAGAGTGGGGCAAAGGGCAGGGGAGCAGAATTCCTCCCCCAGATGCTGCCCTGGGCTCGGAAGGTATCCCCTCCATACTGAGAGCAACAAGGCACCCCCTCCCCGCAACACTTGTAGCCCATTGGCAGAATTCCAGCAGAGCGAGATAGTGATGTTCCTCCATTGTTCTTGGGGCCTGTTGGATGTCCATCTTCAGAAGCCTAGGCATGCTTCAGATATCTCTGCCCTGGGTGCCAGCAGCATTCCTGGGCACACGAAGAGTGCCTGGCCACTCCCCTGCATGTGTTTTCACATGTGAAATCCAGAAGGTTCAGGAGGCTCAGCTAAAGGGGCAGAGGCCTCATCACCTTGGGCAGAGCTGGCCGACGCCACCACCAGAGCATCCCTCCATGTAGCCGCCCCAGTGCAGAAACCCACCTCACCACCCCCCCATACTGGACAGTACCCTTCTGGGTACCAGACCTCCCGTGCTGGGGACTTTGCCCTGTGCCCCTGGCTGCTGGCCTGTAAGCCAGCCCTCCTGCCCGGCTCTCACTGGGACCCCTGCCATCACGGGCTGTTGCCCTCCCTCCACTCACCTTGGAGCTGCAAGCCCCAGAGACGCGCAGCTTTGTGATGGTGGTGCATCTCGGCCACCCTCATGGTCCCCGTCACCACCATCGCCAGCGCAGCAGAATAGATCAGATGTCATCTTTCCCCGCAACGAGCCACTTCCTCTTAGTCCCACCTGCGGGGCCTCATGATGTTATGTCCCAGTCGCAACCTCTGCAGACTTAGTTATGTCTTCTTCCATCCTCACAGGTGCTGCCAACACCTCCTTCTTTGGAATCAGCAGCAAAATTAATAACTGTTGTTTTCCCATCTTTCCACATTTACTGGGCAGAGGGCTCCAGGGCCCATCATAGCCCATCCTAAATCCCTTGATCCTAGGCTCTTGGCGACCGCACCGTGGACAGAGGTTGGGGAGATGCTTCCTCTGTGTCCCGGACTTTGAAATATATAGGTCTGACCTCCTAAACTCATCCCGACTCTAGCTGCAGTGAACAGAACAAATTTATTCCCCAGGGTTCTGCACGCCGTGTTCTTTATGCAGGCAACCTCCATTACAGGCAACGGGAGTTTGGGCTGTGCACGACACACAGGGCTGGGCCTTAAATCATGCGGGCTTAGCTGCCAGGAAGCTCCTGTCACTTTCACGTGGGTACGAAACAAGTAAAAAGTCTTTCAGTCTTTGCCCGAAATGTGTGAGAGTTCGCCTTGACCCAACCGCATTGTTGGGATTGTCAGGTCAGGGGACCACCAGTGCGGGCACGTCCCCAGTGGTGGCATTTGAGGCAGCCTCTAGGAGGCTCTCCAGGAGAGGCACAGAGAGCTGTGCCTTCCAACACCTGCCCGCCGGCCTGTCGGCCAAATTACAGTGGGCTCCTAAGTCCCGTCACCTCTGTCACCAACCCACCGGGCCGGCACCCCCAGCAGCTAAAGCAGTTCAATTACCCGAAGGCCCAAACTCCTTGGTGCACACGCCAGGTGTATACGGACTTCCAGGTAAGAAAACAGCTGTTTAATTGGCGTAATAACTTTCCCCGAGGAGTGCCGGTCTCTATGCAGCAGAAAAGTAACAGGGAAGACAGATCATTAGCGAGTGTTCCCTGTGCCCCCTCCCGCACGCCCTCCTCTTTCCTAAACACCGCTGTCTGGAGAGGCTCCCTCCTGGCCTGAGCGAACCCGAGCGGTGGCGGGAGATTTGGGGGGCAATTCGAGGCTCATTTGCACCCTTTCCAGCCACGAGCCCTCGCCACAGCAAACGCAGCCCCCGTGACACACACCAGCCACACTGGCCCCAAATTGGCATGATCACGAGCGTTTCCGGAGCCTTCCATGCGTCTGCCTCCCAGGGGCCGAGGATCAGAGGTCCGCCGAACTGCCTGCCGTCCTTTTTAGGGGGAATTAATATTCTCAGCACTAAATGCACACTAAACATTCGACAATAGACCAGCTTTTCTCTTTTGTTACAAACTTGCAAGGAGTTGCCGAGTTGAAAGACAAAGTAAATCTTCCCGTCTGAGTCGGTAAGCGGCACTGGATTGCTTGTTTTGCTCGGCGCAGCCTGGGCTGGCGGCGGGCGGAGGCGGGACCCCGAGGGACCTCTGCCCGGATGCAGCAGGGCTTTGCGCGCCGCGTGTTTGTACCGGCTCAAGACAGTGCGCGGCTCTCTAAATAATTTACCAGTTGATTAATAGACTCACAGGGGTATAATTAGAAGAGGAAGAGACGGTGGGTACAGTAACCGGTACAGTGCTTGGGGGAACAGGAGCCTTTATTTTTTTAAAGAAACTTTCTAGGGTGCTGGGCGTTTGAAGACAAGTTGGGAAGAGCTCAGTGCCTCATCTCTTTTGAAGTGGAAATAGGACAGTTTGAATCCGTCGAGTTTAATTTTTCACAAGCTTTAGGGGCCCCGCAGTGCAACTCCCTTTTTATTATTGAAAAAAAAAACTCTACATTTTTCTTTCATTTTTCTACACACACACATACATACACGCACACACACACACATGCATGCATGCGGTCCAGGCAGTAAGTAATAAACACATTAATTTACTCTTTCATTCAGCATGTATTTTATTCACTTCGCCTCCCCCGGATGTGGCCCCCCGCCTCCCTGCGGCACCCCCACCCAGAGCTCTCCCGCAAGGGGGGGGGGCTGCCTATAGGTTGATTAATGGGCGCCCCCTGTAATTTATGCATTTTAAAGGAACCCTCACCTCGGTCTGACAATGCTTTTGAAGTAGCTCCTTTTTTCAAGTCAAACTTTTGACTTCTCCGCTGGGACCGCTACAAAGATTTCCTTATGGAAACTAGGTAGGAGCCTTTTTCAGCCTGAGAGGAAGCCACGGCTGAGAGAGCGCAACAGACCAGCAAGTCTCAGAGTGGCGGTGGCATTCAGAGGCCAGAGGGCCCGTTGGTGAGGACGTTCCAGAAAGGGGGTCAGCGCTCCTGTTTACCAATAGGTTCGTGCCCCCAGAGGGTCCGCCTCCTTGTTTTTTCAAACTAGATTTTCGTCGCAGAAGGGTGCATTGGCTCTCTACATTATTAAAACGAAGTTCTGCCAGGGTGTCATCAAAAGGTTTGTCACTGAGAGGTTGAAAAGCTTTTTGTTCAATGGCCAGTCCAGTGGGGAAACTAAGGCAGCGAGGGGCTCCCCACTCACTCAGGCATCCTTTCAGCGAAACCTCTCTCCCCACCAAGGGTGGGGCTTGTCCAGCGCCGTTCCTACCTGTCACCAGAGAGACAGCCACAGATGTTTTGCTGGGCTGAGTGTTCATCCAGTGCCCACTATGTGCCGGGCATCCAGATTACAAAATGCAATGAAACAAAACCCAGACATTTCTGCGAAGTCTAGGTGAGCCCAGAGGTGCCTGGTGTCCTTCTCACGCTGACTAGAGCTTCTGGAAGTGTTTCCCCTCCACGGGCAGCCCCGGTGGCTTCCAACCCACTCAGCTGTGAAATCGTCTGCGACAGGCCAGGCCCGGAGGCCCCAGCCTTCTCCAGCCAAGAGGTCTCCCAGTGCGGCCGTCTGGGCGGCTGCTCCCGCCCCGCTCCCCCCCCACCCAGAGGCAGGTGCAGCTAGAGACCCCTTTCCCTCTTGGAATGTGCTCGATGGGGAGCTGACACCAGCTTCTTTCTCCTCGGGTGGAGTGGGGCCTGAGGCGTCCAGGGGGAGGCTGCCCCAGTGACCTTCTGTGGGTCCTACACTTAGGACAGTCACCACGTCCCCCAAACAGATCGGGGACATGAGACTTGCTGGGGTTTGTCAGCCAGAAGGCAGGCTGAGGTGTCCCCACAGGGAGCGTGGCACCGCTGTGATAGATGAGGGAAGCGCCAGGCCCACACCTTCAGCCCTGCACCTGTCTACCTGCTGTGCTGGGAAGGGGGCGGAAGGGTGGTGGGTACAGAGGGGATTGGTGGGGCGGGGGCAGAGGGGTGGGAGGTGAGAGGTGACGGGAGAGTATGGAGTCTAAAGGAAAGTGCCCGTGGCCACCTGCTGTCCTAGAGGGTCCAGGGGAGGCAGCAGGGGAGGAGAGAGACGCCTTTCTCCTCCTCACTTCCCACCTCAGACCTTGAGTGCACATATCCGATTTAGCCCCTGTGATCTTGACCGCAAGAACTCTGGTCTCACGCCCCTGCCTTCTGGTCATGCCTGGGTGATGGGGAGGTAAGATGGTCCTTGCCTACCCCAGTGTCTGTCCCCCAGTACCTCACACTGTGTGTTTTTGCTCAGGCTCTGTCTGCCCGGCCCGTGGTTTGCTCCTGAATCCCCAGGGCCAGCATAGTAGGAGCTCAGCTAACGTTTATGAATGAATGAATGAATGAACAAATGAACGAACGAATGAATGAGGGAGCACACAGCAATTGACCCTGGACGGCATGGTGCCCAGAAACTTCTCTTCCTGCATTTCCATTTAGGTGAGACCCCATTCGTCTGCAGGAACAAAGGGGAGAGCAGGTGACAGAAGGCAGCTGGCAAGCTGACTGGCTTCCAGAAAGGTGGTCCACCACGGCCCCTCCCAGATGGTCAGGGGAGCCGCCTCGGGTTCAGGCTCGGGACTCCCACCACTTGATTCCAGTTCAGACTCTGCGGCTTCCCAGCTGCATGAGCTTGGACAAGCCACTCAGAGCCACAGTGCCCTCCTCTGTAGGGGGAGCTTTCCACAGCATCAAAGCCGTGGGTTTGCTGGCTGTGTGAAATGAACTTGGGTCTCTGCTGGATACTTACTACTAATGATGATAGCTAATCAGTATTCATATCAATAGTGGTAGTAGTGATGGCAGTGGTGGTAGGAGCAAGATCTGTGCTACACACTTCTGTCTCTTGGTGGGTTTTGGGTATTCTTTGGGCACCAGGACCTGGCGAAGGCCCAGCTGGCCATACCTCTGGTGCTCCAGGTACCTATTGGCAGCTGCCCGACAATTTAATGGCATAGAATGATGACTTTTATTGTGCTCTTGATTTCGTGGATGAGGATTTCAGGCAGGGCTTGACTCCACTCGGTGCTGACTTGGACCTCCGTTGGTGTGGCTTGACTGGCTACAGCTGACCGGGCTGGGTCTCGGCTCTGGTGTCAGCTTGGTTCCTTGGTTCTGCTCCCTGCACCTGCTGGAGCTGGTATGTCCAAGGCAGATTCCTCAGTCCCGTGCCTGGTGCCTGGAATGGGACCCTTGGAGCAGCTGGGGCTGGTCAGCCATCTGTCTCCACGCAGCCTCTTCACGCAGCCAGCCTCGGCTTCCTCACAGCATGGCAGCCTTCGGTTGGTCAGCCCTCTCATGTGCTGACTGGCTTCTCCTGGAACGAGCATCCCAGGGAGTCCAGGGTAGGGGTGGAGGGTGGGGTCAACTTCGGGGCTTCTTATGACCCAGCCTTAGAGGTCTCAGAATGAGTTTCCACCTGATTCTGTTCATTAGGCTAGTCAATAAGACCAGCCCAAGTTCAAGAGGAGAGTATTAGAGCCTACCTCTCAATGGGAGGAGTGGGCATCCCTAGTCTGCCACACTCGGGGAGGCTTGAGGTGAGCATTGTGGCTTGTCAGGATTGGCTGCCTCTTGGGACTATGTGCAGTAGACAGCCTTCTAGATCCTCAGGAGCTGGGCGGTAGCATGTCTTCCCATGCCACATAGGGGCTTGCAGTAGCTCAGAGACCTTAGAGTCCCATTCTGTTTTCAAGAGGAAGAAACCCCAGTTGGGAGGTAAAGTGACTCACCCAAGGGCACACTGCGAGAGAAACAGAGTGGAGGGCAGAATCCATGCTGCTCTTTCCCCTGAGAGGCAGGTAGAGAGCACAGAGACTGAGCAAATGTCCTAGCTTTAGCAAGATTGCCTGGGTTTAAATCTGAGCTCCTTCAGCTATTAGCTGCGTGGCCTTGGGCAAGTTACTACTTCTCTCTGGGCTTCAGTTTGCTAATCTGTGAAATGGGGCTTTTAGGAAGATCACATGAATTAGTACTTATATTCGAACAAATACGTGCTTAGGACAGAGCCAAGCTCACATGCTTGTTAGTTAATGTGCCGCCGTATCTTTTCCATCCCAGAAAAACGGGTTCACAGTGTGCCTAAGTGAGCATTTTCTAAAAGTCCTATTAATTTGCTAAGTGAAGCACCATTTATTTATAGAGGAATGTCTATTTTTAAATGGTCTTTTTTTTTTTTCTCATCTACAACTTCAGTAGACAAACTGAGTGTGCACTGCGGGAGGCTCCGCCTCTCAGCCAGGATGCACCCGTGGGGTGTGAGCACCCCCATCTTGCCTTTGCTTTTCGCCCAAGTAGGCAGAGAGGGGAGTGATAGAAAGGGGGGCAGCCGTCCTTCAAGGGATGAGCAGTGTGCAATATCCTCCTAATTGGTAAGAGCCCCAGGGCTAATGTAGTTCTCCGGACCTGAAAAAAAAAATCCAATATTAAAAAATCTGTTATTTCCTGGCATCAGTGTCTGCCAAGCAACTTTAAATGCTGTTGTTAAGCAGCGTAGATGTTAGGATATGGACTTTGGGAACATAAAGAGTCTTAGATGTCTGTTCCATCTTGTGCCCACCAAGACAAGAGATTGTCTGGAGCAAGTGACCTGTGTTTACCAAGGCGGCAAACTATCCAGTGGGCCTGCTCCCCGCTGAAGACTTGCAGGGTGTGAACAATTCGAACAATCCGGTTTCTCCTCATTTCCCCGTGCAGAGTTTAGAAAGGTCCTGTTTATCATTTTAAGTGCTCACTTTGGGCGCAGCTTCCAGGATCGGCCAGCAGGTGGCAGTAAATAATAAACAAATGGCATCACTAACGGACCACCTGGCCCGGGTCCTGGTGGGGTTGGCGCTGCCGGTCTTTCTCAGAGGCTCTGATTTTCCGTGTGGCGGTGGCAGCGAGGGGGGCTTGCAGGCCTCGGCCACCAGGAATCAGTACCGTGGGGGGGGGGGGGCAAAGGTCACCCGGAAATGGTAGCTTAGTTTTGCTGAATTACAGTGATAGTAATTTGGGGCTCTAGAGCGACTAGAGGGACCCACGTCCTGGGCCAAGAAATGGGTGTGGGGGGTGGGAGCCCCATTTGTTTCAAGCCTTCGAAGCTTGAAGCTGGAAACGAAAAACAGAAACAGAGGCAGCCCTTTCTCCTTCACAGTCCTGGTCCTTTCCAAGACCTCCCCCCTCCACCTGTTCCCTTCGGCAGCTAGCAGGAGGCAGGAGCTGTGTTGGGATGTCGGGAAGGGGGAAGAGAAGCACATTCTGAGTCTTCAGTGAATGCTGACGGCTGAATGTCACCTTCACCTCGATTTCAAGGGGGGGTGCTCTTGAAGAGGGAAGGAAGCTACGGGGTGGTTGTGGGGTGTGTCTGTAGGCCAGGGTGGGTGGTGTGTCATGTACCGGGTGTAGACAGGTGTAGGGTACAGGGTGTACGTGCTGGGCATGGGGTACATATAGGTGTGTGTGGAAACGTGCGTGTAACGGGGTACTGTGTGTCTAGTGTAGGCGTGGGGCGTGTCCTAGGTGTGGGGGCCATGCAGGAGTGTTGTAGGTGAGTACATGGGTATGAGAGTGTGCGTGTCTCTGTAGGTGTATGTGTGTAGGGTGCATGTAGGCGTGTGTGTGGTAGACAGAAGTGGGTCTCTGAGCGAGGGTGTAAGGGTGTGTGCCTGCAGTGTGTAGGGTGAGTGATGAGGCACTCAGCTCTTCCTGAGCTGCCCTGGTGGCAGGGAGGGTAAAGAGCTTCTTCTGGGCATATCCAGCAATCTCAGGTCTTTTTTCCTTATAAGCCCTGACTGAGGGAGCAACTTTCTTTTCTCCACTTTTTGCCCTGGCCTTTTAGGGTCACCTCCAGCAGCCCTGGCCCCCTCGTGCCCTCTCCTCCAGCGAGTCCCAGGTCCAGGCCCTCACCGGCCAGCGAGTGCAGGAATGCAAGGACATGGACAGCAGGGGGCAGTGTGGCGCAGCAGGAGGGCGCCTACCTAGCAGGGCCTGGAGCCAGTCCCTTCTGCCCCCGCTCGGCTCCAGTTTCCCCTGGAAAATCTCTGCCCAGGCCCTCCCCGACTCCCACGCAGCAGCTCTCTGAGGATGACGGACGTCAGACCCCCAGCCGGGGAAGGAGTCCATCCTTCCGGGCATCTCATGGGCGCCCCTCCTCAATTGCCACTTTCTCCTGTCCGGATTAATGTGCAAGAGGGAGCTTGACTGGGCTGGGTTTTTAACAACAATGCCTTCCTTTCAAGACAGAGGGTGGGCCCAGTGTCCTGAGTAGAGTGGTGGGAGACCGGTAGGACCCGTGCGGGGCCGGGGAGCCGCTCATCTGGGCCCGTGGCTCCCCACCAACCCTGTGCCAAGCACACACAGCCGGCAGGGATACATGGATTGAGATTTTAATAACCTCGAGGTCAGTGTGAGAGCTGCCGTCTTTTATGGAAGATCTTCAGAGAAAAAAAAACAACAACAAAAAACCACCCTGAAAAACCATGTGATGTGGCCTTATGAAATAATGGGATATTCATATGTTGCACTTTGCTAAATTTAGGGTTGACAGGACCTTCTGGAGAGGTAGCCCTCGGCAGTAGCTTATCGGCAGGGTGAGATGTTAACTGTCAAGCCCAGAAATCAAGCCTGAGGCGCCTCACTCAGTGGAGAAAGACTTTAGACCGCACTGAAAATCTCTGAGACGAGGATAAAGGGTAAATGGACCGCAGTATCAAGGAGACTTTAAACTTTCAGCAGAACACAGCCAGCGAGATTTGTTCCGAAAAGCTGCATTTTTGCTGAACCAGCTGGTCAGGCCTTGAGGGTTTGGGAAAATGAGTCGATAGCCTTCAGGAAAAGAAAGGCGGCAGCCAAACAAAGGTCAGGGGCCCTGGGGCACAGGGGTGGGCCCGGGAAAGGCGCACCCTGGGCCTGCCCAGCCCAGCCAGGGAGGCTGCTCAGGTAGAGGGAGGCGGGAGGCCTGGGAGGCAGTGTCCAGAGGCGGCTGTGTTTTGTTTCATCTGCTGGCTGCGTTTCCCAGCCCCCGCTGGGGGAGTACCATGGTCATCTCTGCAGAGGACACCCTTAGTGTTATGCAGATCTGTCCACGCTGGGACCCTCCGAAAGCTCCTACGGATTGACGGACGGAGCCTACCGGCCTTGTGGGAGACGGGGGTCTGAGCAACTTCCCCGGATTACCCGAGAAGGGCTGATCTGGCAAATAGCCTGCTGCTGCGGTCCTTCTGGGCAGAGCCTCTAGGGAGCTGGTGTAGTAATGGGGGGGAGGCTCCCTCCAGCACCCTGGTCCCCCCAAAGCGAGAGCCACTAATGGGGGCGGGTATGGCCTTCCGGGGAGATTGCATCCTTTGTCCCTTTCAGACAGTCTTTCACAGTGGCCATTCCAACCTCCTGTAGGCATTTAAATAATTTTCTTTAAACAAAACCCCGCTTTTTAAATGGAAGCCTTTAAACATGCGTGAAAAGTAGAGAATAAAAAAGGAAGATGCAGGGACCCATCCCAGTCCCATGAACCCACCCAAGCTCGTGCCACCTTGTGTCTGAACCCCCCCTGGAAGGCCGCCCTCCATGTCCCCCAACAGGATTTTATTCTGAAATAGCCCAGACATCAGCTCACATTCTTGGGACTGCCTGCTTGATCCGTGGGTGGGTCATGCTGTAGCCCAAAGGGGTGGCTGAGAGCCGGGTGTGGTGGTCTCCCCTTGCCTTGGGACCTGGTTCTGTGCTCTGAAGGACAATCCCTCATTCCACAGCAAACACGGAAGGGACCAAAGAGCCTTCTGGTTTGGGAAATGGTACCATTCACTCACTCCTGCGATCATCATCCACTCATTTACTCATTCAGAGTGTTTATTAAGTACCTGCCGTGTGCTGGCACAGTGCCTGACTTTATTTATTTTTTAAATTTTATTTTATTTAAATTCAGTTAATTAACATAGAGTGTATTGTTAGTTTCAGGGGTAGAGTTCAGTGATTCATCAGTTGCATATAACACCCAGTGCTCATTACATCATGGGCCGTCCTTCATGCCCGTCACCCAGTTACCCCATCCCCCACCCCCTCCCCTCCAGCAACCCTCAGTTTGTTTCCCATGACTAAGAGTCTCTTATGGTTTGTCTCCCTTTCTGATTTCGTCTTATATTATTTTTCCTTCCGTTCCCCTATGCTCGTCTGTTTCGTTTCTTAAATTCCACATATGAGTGAGATCATATGATAATTTTTTCTCTGATTGACTTATTTTGCTTAGCATAATACTCCCTAGTTCCATTCACGTGGTTGCAGATGGTAAGATTTCATTTTTTGATGGCTATGTAATATTCCATTGTATATACACCACATCTTCTTTATCCATTCATCTATTGATGGACATCTTGACTCTTTCCACAGTTTGGCTATTGTGGACATTGCTGCTATAAACATTGGGGTGCAGGTATCCCTTCAGATCACCACATTGTATCTTTGGGGTAAATACCCAGTAGTGCAATTGCTGGATCGTAGGGTAGCTCTATTTTTAACTTCTTGAGGAACCTCCACACTGTTTTCCAGAGTGGCTGCACCAGCTTGCATTCCCGCCAGCAGTGTAAGAGGGCTCCCCTTTCTCTACCGTGCCTGACTTTACTGGGGTCCCTGCTCTCAGCGGGGTGGTGTGAAGGTGGGGACATAGGCGGCAAAAAAATAGGCACCAATAATTAGCGGTTTGAAATTATGGTGAGCCCTTTTGAGAAGTGCTGACTTGAGGGTCTGTGTTTCCCTGACTCCTGAAAAGAGGGGCTCAGTCGTAATCAGTGTACATTCCCCCTTCTTCCCGGAAATGCGTGTCTTCCCCTCCTTGGAGCTCTCAGCACTTCCTGCGTCTCCCGAGTCCTCTGCCTTTCCAGCTGGGCCAAAACAAATATTGGCCCAATCCAGCCCTCACCCTCACACAACCGAGGCCTTAACCACCCAGGGTATCACTGGTCAGCAAGCTCATTGACCCAAGACTGGCTTGGGTCCCTGCCTCTCTGGCCTCCAGGGTCCTGAGCTCTGTGAGAGATCGGGTCTGATTCATAGGGTGTAAGAGGGGCCTCTCCACTCTTGTGTGGAGTGTGTGTATGTGTGGGTGTGTGTATGCTGTGTGTACATGTGTCTGTGTATATTTAAATTAGACCATATCATACACACAGTATGCTGACTTGCTCTTTCCCCTGATCTTCTGTCAGAGGCCTCTTTCCAAGTTAGTATGCGTAGAAATGGTTTGTTGAAGGGTGCATCGTATCCCATTGCACAGACGTACCATCCTTTATTTAACCTGTCTCCTGCTGACGGACATTGTACATTGTTTCTGATCATCACCACTGAAAGTGACACTGAGATGGACATCTTCGTGCGCACGCCTCTTCCTGTCTGTGCTATTAGATCTTAGGTGTGAGTTCTTATAAATGCGACTGCTGGGTCGAAAGGCATGTACATTTTAAATTTCTTTAAAAAATTTTTTTAAAGATTTTATTTATTCATTTATTTAGAGAGAGAATGTGAGTTGGGGGGAGAGGCAGAGGGAGAGAGAGAATCTCAAGCAGACTCTGCGCCCAACATGGGGCTTGATCTCACGACCCTGAGATCATGACCTGAGCTGAAATCGAGAGTCAGACACTCAACCTACTGAGCCACCCAGGTGCCCTTACATTTTAACTTTTAATGCAAATTGGGAAATTCCCTCTAGAAATCTTTGCAAACTACCCCCCCTGCCGCCAACCCCCACAAAAAGTCTCCTTGTGGGGGCGCCTGGGTGGCTCAGTTGGTTAAGCGACTGCCTTCGGCTCAGGTCATGATCCTGGAGTCCTGGGATCGAGTCCCACATCGGGCTCCCTGCTCAGCAGGGGGTCTGCTTCTCCCTCTGCCCTCTTCCCTCTCGTGCTCTCTGTCTCTCATTCTCTCTCTCTCAAATAAATAAATAAAATCTTAAAAAAAAAAAAAAAGTCTCCTTGTGTTTCCATCTGGTCTTCCATTCTTCCCTCCAGTCACGTTTCTCTCCAGTGGAGGTCTCTTAAGCCACGGCCTTTTAGGTCTCGGTTTCTCAACTTTGAAATGAGAGAGGTCAAGGGGATGACCTTCCAGGGCCTTCCCTCTGTGAATCTCCAGGGCTCTGAGCCTTACAAGCAGCCCCCTGTTGCCCCGAGCAGGCTGCAGGTCAGGAGCTCAGGCCTCCCTGGAGCGCAGCTTGCTTTCCAATAGGGCCTGACTGTTGGAGAAACAAATATTGGCCCAATCCAGCCCTCACCCCAACACAACTGAGGCCTTAATCACCCAGGGTATCACTGGTCGGCAAGCTCATTACCTAGGGGACCTCCTTCTCTACAGGCAAGCCCATTTAAAACCTACAGCACTCTCCTGAAGTCAGATTTAAGCTCAGGTGTTGGATTTTTGAAATTTAATCTGAAAAGTTTGAAATTTAAGGGTCACATATTTTTGCCAGAGGCTTCATCCTAGCCATCTGATGGGAATCTGGATAAACTTTAGGAAGGGACTAAAAGCATAACTCCCCACCCCACCCCACCCCACCCCAGAGGAAGACCTCTAATGGATCTGGTATCTTTAATGAGTCCATCTACCGGCCTCACAATAGCCAGTGAGGCAGGTGTCACAGAGGACACCGAGGTTCAGGGAGGTCCCACTGCTGCCAGGCAGAGTCCACTGAACCACTAGGCTCTCAGCTCACACTTGCTCTGAGAAAGGAATCCAGGGGAACTAAGTGGTGAGTTTTCTGGGTTTTATTCTAAGGACTGCCTATAAAAGCAGCAGTATCACAGATCCTTGTGTAGCCCCCTCTCCTTGCCGCCTGCCCAGAGCATGCCCACCCACCTTCCCAGTTTGCAGAAGAGACTGAAGTTCAGAGTGTCAGAGCGGGTTGGGGCAGAACCAGGCCTGGGAGGGAGGCAGGAGTCAGAGACTGCAGGGGCTGCTGGCCACGGGGAGGGTGACTGCTCATATTCTCCCAGCACTGGGGAGTCATAGCCGGTGTAAGAGGGGAAGAGACAGGATCAGCTGCATCCACTTCTCGCTCATGTTAGGGAGCCAGATGCTCTCATTAGAGCAAAAGCCCTTTTTTGCTCTTTCCTCGAGACTGGTGAAGAAAAGCTGAAAAATGTGAGAAAGAACAAATTCAGGGAAATGGGACTCGCTCAGAATAAAGTTGATGGTCTTTGGTGACAAGGGGGTAAGCAGCACATCATGGCCATGGAGGAAAGCAGCTGTTTCTGCAGCTCTTACCCCTGTGTTCACGTGGCTGTGGCCTGGGGGCCTTTGGGAAGGTTTCAGACGTGTGTACCAGAGCCACTTGCCCAGCCCGTGGGTGGCTGGTAGGAGGGGGACAGGGCCTCTCCAGAGAAGCCGTCGAACACCCTCATTGCAACTCTAGGAAACCAGCTTGTCGGGGCCACATCCATAGCAAACGCTGGTAATATTTACCAAGTATTTCTTGAAAAATGAGTGCAAAGTGCAGGAAATGCAGTGCAAATTGCTAAAACGCAGTACATCAGCAACATAGGACATTTAATGAGTCTGAGAAGAGAGGTATAAATTTCAGGAAAATGTCAGTTGTGGTAATGTAAACAAGAGGCTTCTCGATATCTCATCCTCCATGAGACTGTATTGCAGTCTCTGGTTATAACTAGAGCTGTAATTCTTGAGATTTGATTCTAGACACCACGGAGGGGAGAACTAGAGGAAGGAGGGAAGCAAGTGTTGCTTGTGCGTTGCAAATTAGCGGAGAGCACCCAGGGCACCAACACGGTCCCATTTGAGGAAAGCTAAACCTTCCCCTCGGGGCCTGGTGTGCTGCAAAAACTGGATCCTGGGGGGACGGGGACTGTGCCCATATTGCTGGAGGGCTGGGAACTACCCTGGCGGCTGATGGGCATGGGATCTTGTCAAGGTCGGGGAGGGGTCAAGATCAAGGTCAAGGTCACCCAATGCTTTTCCCTTCTCAGGCAGCCGCGCTCCTCCAATTGCTGGGACCTTGGAGGGACCTGTGCACCCGCAGCCTCGTCCACCTAAACCCTACTCTTCACCAGTTCAATCCAGAGTCAAGGACGTTAGGAAACCCATGGGCCGCAGACTGCCGCCGTTCCTCAGACCCCTGTTGGGTCAGGAGCGGTGCCCAGGATGACAGAGTGACCATTTGCCCTCCTTTCTCTGCAGTCCCTGACAGCATCATCATGAAGGTGCTGAGCCAGCGCCTGAGCCAGCAGGACAGCATTCAGAAAGGGTGGGTGCTGCACGGCTTCCCGAAAGACCTGGACCAGGCACACATGCTGAACAGCCTGGGCTTCCAGCCCAACAGGTAAGCTGTCCCCCTCCAGGGGGGCCACAGCCCCGCCCACACTGCCTCCAGGAAGGTCCCTGCCACTGGGCACCCTCTCCCCAGGGGCTCGGCTGACAAGGTCCATCTGACAGCGTGCGGTTTACAAGAAGCCCAGGAGCTCCTGAAGTGGAAGGTCTCGTAGACACCCCCATTCCCACCCACCGGCGGCATTTGCCCTGTGAACCAGGAGTCGAGCTTGGGTTCAGATCCTGGCTCTCACCTTGCTGGCCCTGAGCCTCCTCACCTGTGAGCCGTAGTCCAGCCAGCCTTGCCTTCCTCAGGGGATCGTTGTGCCAAGGCAATCAATGGGCACTTCCTTCTATTGTTTCTGTACTTTGATTTTGTACATTGGAAACTTTGGTGCATCTGATAGTCATTTTCGTGTGGGTATGCAGTATGAGCTGAACACTTTTTCCCTAAGTTCCAAAACAAGTGTCCAAGGCTGTTGAATAGTCTGTGCTTCATCTGTGAACTTGAACTTGAGAGCACACCAATATTGTGTATGTTGTGGAGGTAAACGAAGGGGATCCAAAGGAAAAGAAGCACAGGCTCTTTAGCCAGGGCTTGCTCTGGGGAGGGAGTCGCCGCATCGCTTGGGTTTGGCAGAGGCTGGAGGGGGCGGCTGTGGGCATGTCCTGCCGGGGCTGCAGCCTGGGGCAGCAGACCTGGAATTGGGGCGCCCTGTGTGCTCGGCCCGGGGAACATATTTGGCTTTTCTCAGGTTGGTCCTCACCTGACCCTGCTGGTTATCGGGTGGCTCCTGGCTGTTTGGGGTCAATTGTTGCAGAAACTGTGATTTGGTTTAGGAGAGTTTTTAAGTTTCCAGGGAGTTGGCATCTCATTGTCTATTTCAACTCTAATTATTAAGTTTTTATTTTAGTGCAGAGTATGGAGAACTTTTGAAGTACAGCCTCTGATTTAAAAAAAGAATTATCGAACTTTATTCTGTGGATGATTTTTCAATAGGTATTCGAAAAGATGGGTCTGTTTTATTTTATTTTTTAGAGATCGAGAGCACATGTGTGGAGAGGGGAGGGGAGGAGGGAGAGAATCTGGAGCAGACTCCACACTGAGCGCAGAGCTCGACGCAGAGCTCCATCTCATGATCCTGAGATCGCGACCTGAGTGGAAATCAAGAGTCGGACACTTAACCGACTGCACCACCCAGGCACCCCTATACTGCATCTTTATGAATTCTTCTTGTTCTCTTACTTCCTGCACTTTTTGCTTTATATGATTTGGGGCCAGATTACGCAGTTCCTAAAGGCTTCTGTGAGCCATGTGTTCATTGTGAAAAGTCGTCTTGACGGGAGTGACTGTGACGGAACTGTTACTTAGCCACGTTCACTGCGCCTCCCCTCCTCCTAACAACACTTCACGCCGGTACCCACGAGGCGGATTCGGTATCCCAGTCTCTGTCGCGGCCATACGGGGATGGCGGGGGTCCTGGCCACCGAGGTGCGAGCACACAGCCGTGTGGTTCTTCCAGAAGACCGGCCCTCAGGGGCCAGCTGTGCTGGAAGGATCTCCTTCAGGGTTCTTTTGCCTTTTCTTTCTTATTGTCTTTCCTGAAGTTAATAATCGCTGAAGACTCTCTTCACCTCTCTCCCACGAAGGGAGATTGTCTCCACATCCCCCAATTTTCTTTTTCTTGGTTTACTACCTCGTTTTTGGTCAAGCACATCCATCAGTAGCTTCCCGAGAAAGGTTGCCTGGGAGGTAAATTTTTTGAGACTTGGCACATCTGAACCTACCTTCACACTTGCGGGGTAGTTTGGTTGGGTGAGGAATTAAACTTTTTTTTTATTTTTATTTTTTTTATTTTTTTATTTTTTTATTTTTTTAAAGATTTTATTTATTCATTTGAGACAGAGAGATACAGAGAGAGAGAGAGAAAGCATGAGCAGGGAGAGAGGCAGAGGGAGAGGGAGAAGTAGGTTCCTCGCCGAGCCAGGAGCCCTATGCGGGGCTCGATCCCAGGACCCTGGGATCCTGACCTGAGCTGAAGGCAGACACTTAAACATCTGAGCCACCCAGGCGCCCCTAAACTTTTTTTTTAAAAAGATAATTTATTTATTTGAGAGAGAGAAAGAGAGAGCCAGCACGAGTGGGGTGAGTGGCAGAGGGAGAAGCAGGCTTCCTGCCAAGCAGGGAGCCCAGCATGGGGCTCGATCCCAGGACGCTGGGATCATGACCTGACCCAAAGGGAGACACAGGTGCCCTGGGCAAGGAATTAACTAAAGTCACTCTCCCTCTGCAATTTTGAATTGCCATTAAGAAGCCCAATGCCAGTCTGATTCCTGATCCTTTGTCTGTGACCTTTTTTTCTCTCTCTGGAAGTTGGTAGGATCTTCCTTTTGTTCACAGGGTTCTAAAATTTCACTATAAAATTTCACTCATTTCTTTGGTATGGGTCTAATTTACTCCATTGTACCTGAGGTTAATCTGGGAACCTGTGTCCTTCAGTCCTGGGAAATTCTCTTCAATTATTTTGTTGATAGATTTCTTTTTGTCTCTCCTTTTCTTTCTTTCTTTCTTTCTCTTTCTTTCTTTCTTTCTTTCTTTTTCTTTCTCTTTCTTCTTTCTTTTTCTTTCTTTCTTTCCTTCCTTCCTTCCTTTCTCTCTCTCTTTCTTTCTTTCTCTCTCTCTCTTTCTGTCTTTCTCTCTTTCTCTCTCTCTCTCTTTCTCTTTCTTTCTTTCTCTCTCTTTCTCTCTTTCTTTCTCTTTCTCTCTCTTTCTTTCTTTCTTTCTTTCCTTCCTTCCTTCCTTTCTTTCTTTTCTTTCTTTCTTTCTTTCCTTCCTTTCTTTTCTTTCTCCCCCCTGTTGTCTGGAACTTATTACTTAGGTATTAGATCTCCTGGACTGGCCCTCTACATTTTTAAAAAATACCTTTTTTCTCTTTTATTCTATATCTTTAGTTTTTTGGTCTGCTCATGTGTGTGATTGGTTTTATTTTGTCTTGCTCTACTTTCTCCAGTTCCTCAACTTTCTCTTCCAACCCTTCTATTGCATTTCTAATTGCGGCTGTAGTGTTTATTTTTATAAATTCAAGAGCTCTTTTTTTGTTCTGTAAATGTTCCTTTTAAAGTTTCCTGATCTTGTCTCATGGATTATTCTATCTCTTGAAAACATTCTTTTTCAAGGAGGCTTGGTTCCCCTCCTACAATGTCTGTTCCTATTGAGGCTGTGTGTGTCTTGATCTCATTCTTTCTCAGTGGATTCTTTTGTTTGATTGATTGTTTTTCAGACATTGGGTTACCCTTGATGGTTTGCTCCTGTGTAAGAGTGGGGGAGTAAGACGCTAATGGACAGGTGCATGGGTGGAGCCCATAGACTTTGTCTTCATGGAGAGGTGATCTCCTGGGGCCATCTGTGTAGAACCCTCCATCAAATTCCTCTGTCCTGCTCAGGTTCTGAGCCTCCTGCTGGAAGGTAGAGAGACCAAGGTCCAGGGGAGAAGCAGGGGGAGGTGGGAAGAGGTGTTGCATGCCCAATGCCATTTGCATATTTTTTACCTATTTCCCCTAATATTGGTACAGATACAGGCTCTCAGCTATGCTTGGCACTCTTCAGCCCAAACAGCCTGATTATACCTCCTCTAGAGAATAAACCTTCCATTTCAACCCAAGTGGAGAAGAGGCATTGGCTCAGCTAGGTGGAGGGAGGAAGGGATCTGGGGCTTAATGCCTTCTGAGATGAGTTTCATCCAATCCTCCTGTGCCTGAGCCTTTTGAGGGTTTGCTGGTGACCCTTGGGTTTTTCTCAGCGTTTCCTGCTGCTGACTTGGGATTTAGCCTTTGTGGGTCTCTGGAGCTGGTTGTCACAGGTCCGCCTGCTTTCCAGCCCCAGATGTTCTGTGGTTGTGTCCCCTTCCTCTGTTCTCTCCGTCGTGTCAGGTAGGCTTTCCTCTCTTGTCATTTTTTGGGGGGGCTTTGGGAGGAAACAGTTTGGGGCATGTTTCCACATGCCTTTCGGACCTGGAACTCAGCCCGTGGTTGCACTTGTGTGGCCCTCACTTTTACTTCCAACTACTTTGCTGCCCTTATTTTTTGTTGTCATGAGGACGGAATGAAATTAAGCTTAGTATTTTTTTATTCAACCTGCTTTTTTATTCCTTGAATAGTTGAAATTATCCCCCTTATTTTTGCCTTTATCACTTTATTTTATGCTTCATTATGGTTTCCTTTGTTTTCCATCTTTTTTTTTTAAGTTTATCTATTTATTTTTTAGTAATCTCTACACCCGACCCAGGGCTTGAACTCATGACCCCAGGATCGAGAGTCGCACGTTCCTGAGACTAAGCCAGCCAGGCACCCATCTTTTCTTTCTGGTCTGTGTTTTCTTTGACTTCTGTTCTTGAGTTTGTTCTCCTCTCCCCTTCCCAACAATCCAGGCAGGAGGTGCTCTGGCTTGGGTCCTGCTGGTCTCCAGCATGGTTTGCATGTTTCACATATATGGTTGGGCTGTATTTCTCAATTCATCAATTTTCAAATGAAACAGAGTATCTTGACTCTGTCACATGGAAGAGGAAAGAGAAGGTGCTCCCCTGTGTGCTCCTTCCTCACCCCTGCCCGTCCATTCTCCGCTGCAGGGAGGGGGAGGCGGGGACAGCAACATTCTCAAGTTGTTTAGTCCCAGTCTTTTTGACACGCTTTCTTATTTTTAAGATTACTAAGCGTTTCTTTAAAAAAAAAAAAAAAGATTTTATTTATTTATTTGACAGAGACACAGCGAGAGAGGGAACATAAGCAGGGGTAGTGGGAGAGCCCAATGTGGGGCTCGATCCCAGGACCCTGGGATCACGACCTGAGCCGAAGGCAGATGCTTAACGACTGAACCACCCAGGCACCCCTACCAAGCATTTCTTTCTAGAAATATAACAATCATGTTGTTTTTAGCAATAGTTACTACACTTGTGAGGTTTTAATTCTCTCTCTTCAAGTGGATTCAGATTTCAACACCAGCTGTTTACAGAATTCAGCCTCCCCATTTACCAATTTTGATTCATCTTTCCTTTGCCTTTTTTTTTTTAAGAGTGAGTGGAGGGACAGAGGGAGAGAGAGAACCTCAAGCAGACTCCACGCTGAGCACAGAGCCCAATGCAGGGCTTGATCCCACAACTCTGAGATCATGACCATAGCCGAAACCAAGGGTGTGAAGCTTAGCTGACTGAGCCACCCAGGCCCCCCTGCTCTTTCCTATGAAAGGACTGTCTTTGATTCATTTCAGCCAGGGCGCACACCTGTTAGACTTCCTAACTTCTTCCATATTTGAGAGTGCTTTTCTGTTATCTTTATTTGTGAACAACGTCTGGCAAAGTAAAGCACCCTTCGATCACATTTCTTGCCCGTCAGCATCCCATATTGTTTACACACCATCCTCTGATGTCTCTGATTCTGTAGCAATGCCCGGGAGCAGGGAGATGCTTTTCCGTTGTGGGTCGTGTGCTTCTTCTGTCTGGGTGCCCATGAGGTCTCACTCTCTCTCTCCCCCCTGAAGTTCATTTATGCTCGGCAGGCCCTAGTTGTACTTCTCTTGGTGAATTTTTCTGGAATGTTACTTCAGGAGGATATTCTTCTAGTACACATCTTACTATTTTCCTGGTTCACTTGCTTGGTTTTCTTCTCCAGGAAACCAATTATGTATATGTTGGATAGTTACCGTCTGTTTTCCATAATTAGGATTTTTTTTCTTTTGTCTTCCTTTTTTTTTTAAAGATTTTATTTTTGGGCGTGCCTGGGCGGCTCAGTCAGTGAAGCGTCTGTCTTTGGCTCAGGTCATGATCCTGGGGTGCTGGGACGGAGTCCCATGTCTGGCTCCCTGCTCAGTGGGGAGTCTGCTTCTCCCTCTGCCTCTGCCCTCCTTGCTTGTGCTCTCTCTCTCTCTCTGACAAATAAACAAAATCTTTTTTAAAAAGATTTTATTTATCTATTTGAGAGAGTGAGAGAGCACATGTGTGCAAGTGTGCAAGCAGGGGGAGGTGCAGAGGGCAGGAGAAAATCTCAAGCATATTCTACATCCAGCATGGAGCCATACTCGGGGCTCGACCCCCCGACCCTGAGATCATGACCTAATCCAAAACCAAGAGTCAGGCACTCAAACGACTGAGGCCCCCAGGTGCCCCTAAGATTTTTTTCTAGTAGCTTTTATTTCTTGTTCTTTTCCTGTCTGTCCTTCATCATAACTTCAACTAATTTCTATTGCATTACTTTCTCATTGCCCCTAGCTTTTCATTTCTGTAATGCTTTGATGTTTCCCTTCATTTTGCCCCTTAACTCTCTTAGCTTTCATTCATTTCCCCTTTGATTTCTTATGTCATAGAGCCTGTTCTTCCTAAATTATGCTGAGTATTGATAAATCTTTATTGAAAACATGCTCATGTTTCCTGGTGTAATTTTTCTTCCAAAGGGTATTCATTGTCTCTCTCTATTTTCCCCCTTTTTTCTTTTCTTTTCTTTTCTTTTCTTTTTAACTTCTATGACCCTTTTTGGCAGCATCTATCTGTGGGTCCCAAGATGGCTATATTTTGCAAACCGTTTGTCTTTGAATAACAGGCCTGTCTTTGGCCTAAGAAGAGCGTGAGCTGGTATATTAGTTTTGTTTCTATGGCTGCTATAACAAATCCCTACAAACTTGGTGGCTTTGACAACACAGATTTATGGTCAACCAGTGCTACAGGGCTAAAATCGATAGTCTGCAGGGCTGCGTTCCTTCTGGAGGCTCTGCGGAGGATCCGTTTCCTCGCCTTTTCCAGCTTCTGGAGGCTGCCCGCTGCCCTTGGGTCTTGGATCTCTTTATTTCCAAAGCCAACAACGTTGTACACGCTGACCCCTTTCTGTAGTCACATCTCCCTCTGGCCAGAGCTGGGGACTCTTCTCAGGTTTTAAGGACCAATGTGATTCGATTGGGCCCCCCAGGAAATCTCGATTTCTCTGAGCCCTGAGGGAGGAAACGGCTGTTTTATTTATTGACTCTCTCACAGTGCCCGGACAGCAAGAACGACAGGGGAGGGCGCGGTGTTTCTTCAGAAGCACACGGGGAAGAATATTCAAGAACCTCTTTGATTTAGGGCCGGCTTGCAATATTTCTCCATTCAGCACGGAATAAAATCAGTTTCTACAGACTTAGTAAACAATGCTAATTTAATTTATTTGACCCCAGTGCAGAGGACAAGCAGGGAAAAAAAGATGTTTGTTTACAACACAGATTTAATCTTGCACGCTGTTTTAATCACCTTTCCGTATTTCCCTCCCATCACCGAGGGTGTGTTCTCTCCTCCTCACATCTGACTATCCCATTCCCCCCGCCTTAGCTTTCAATTAACATTTTTATGATTAATTCAGAAGGTAATTTTAGCCATAAACCTTCAAGCCCAGATATAGGCTGAGAAAGCGAGAAATATTCTAAAATGAGCCCACCTGGCAAGGGATGCATATCAGGGCTGTAATTCTGGTTCGGTTATGATGCCAATTACAAAGCACTCTAGCTGTGGCATTGCTGTTTTTGACACCAGCAGGAAATCTCGACAGAATTATAGCCTAGAAATCAATCTGGGAATACGATACAGAAATCTATAATTCAGATATGAAAACAATCTACAAAGGCTCTTTTTTTTTAGGAGGGTTTGATGAAATTAGATTACATTTACATATATATCAATTTTATTATTAAAATATATTCATGCTGGTAAACAGAGTTATTGGAGAAGGAGAAGCTGCTCTGTGTTGGACACAGAAATAGACCTCTCTGGCTTATTAGAAAACAAAGTTATTGTCTTCTTGTCAAATATAAATCTCTTCTCAGAGCTAATAAATGGATAGTGTTCAAACGCAATGTTTTGTTTGACTCCTACCTCATAAACCCATGGCACATAATACTAAATTATATTCCGCCATGCAGTATCAATCTCTGGATTCCAACATCGCAGGGTAAGGGAAGCCAACCAAGTAATTGATGTGTTGCAAAGAAGGAGAAAAAGTTATTTGAGAACAAATAAAATGGGCTATAAAGTTTGTTTAAACATAATAATAGTAAAAAAAAAAGGGGGGGGGGAAGAAGAGGAAGAAGAAAAAAACAAAGAAAGAACTATCCCAGGCTGCATCCAGAAAACCTGCCCTCTGCCTACCTGTAAAATAATTCATTTCATGCTGCAAGTTTGTAGCACGGTCGTTTCCTTTAAAATTAATGTTTACTATAGAGAGGGAGTATAGGATTCTGATTGATGTTGGGAACTTTGCAGTGTATCAGACAGGCTGGGTTTTTTTGCACCCTCCTTCCCCTCAGTGCCGCAGGGAGGGGCGGGGCAAGCTGTGGCCTTGACCGCCACACCCCTTGCACCGTGGCTGGGCGGCCAAGGTCCCGGTCTTGTCCTGTCCTGTCCTGTCCTGTCCTGTCCTGTCCTGTATTGTCTGAGGGCACCGCCTGCCAGAGGTCAGAGCTGCCGCCGCATCTCTCGCAAATCCTGGGGAAGAGAGTAAAGGAGGGGATCCTGGCTCAGCCTGTCTCCCTCTTTCTCAGGGGACTAACTTTGGGGGCTAGAAAGAAATCACCTAAGGGCCAGATTTCAGATTAGTTCCTTTGTGTCCCAGTTCGTTTTGTGCAAATTGGAAACTGCTCCATGGGTTCCTTTGAGAGTGGTGCTTTGGGATTTTTTTTCATTATTATTTTTTAAACTAGATGGTTGTGATGTCCCATGTCCAGAGGAGCTCAGAAGAGGTTGGGTTGTCCCTGGGAAGGCAGTGACCCATCTCCACTCCCTGCCTTTGGCTCCCACCTGGTTCTGGGTGTGTTGTTGGCTTTTGCTAAACACACAGCCCTTTCCTCCACGGAGTGGGAGGGCAGACCACCGAGGGGAGCAGGGCTGGCCAACACCAGCGCCATGCCAATAGGAGCTGGGAATCCCACACCCAAGTGCAGCCTCTGGAAGCTTTTCAGATTTCTGGGGGCCAGGCACTTGAAGCCAGCCCTGGTGGCTGTGGCCAGGACATCTCTGCTCGGTGCTCAGGCCGGTCCCAGGCTACTCTGCTAGTACTGCCAAGAATCCCCTTCTTTCTGCCTCTTCTTGTTCTCCTGTCCCCTCGTCTTGAATTGTCATCCTCATCCTGACAAGAATGATGATGATATCTGAGTGCCAATTACATGCCTTCTTTACATCTCACTTAATCCATCAACAGACCCAGAAAGTAGGCTTGTTCAGTAAAAGGCACTTGGCTTGGAGAAGCATCAGAGGACATAGAAGAGACCAGGCTTGAACCAGCTCTTTGCTCTGAACCGTTACTTTGTATCCTTTCTGCAATGTGATTGGCATTTATCCCAGCTGCCTAGCTTGAAAAAGCTACCTTTAATCTCAGTTTTCCTATCTGTCAAATGGGGCAATAAACTCTGCTCTTTCAACCTTCTGGCAGCACTGTCCTAGAAAGTAAATGGAATGAGTCTCTGTGTGATTTATAATTGGAACGTGCTGTTCGGATACAGGAAGCCGCTGTGAGCTGGCTCAGTTTGTGGTCCCCAACAGTTTCTCCTGGTGGGGCAAACTCTCATTCAAAATGTAGGACCGAGTTTCCCCTTCCATTCTCAAATGGGTATGCTGTAGATTCATCTACACGGTCAGAGGCGTGAAAACATGTATGGTAGTCACTCATGTGATTTTGAATTCCTGTTACATAAAAAGAAGCCAAAATGGCAAATATACTCGGAAGGGATGACCTTCAGGGACTAGTTGCTGTATCTACCCATAATGAGTTGGTACATATAACTTACTGTACCTAAAAATGTTTTTTTCTCCAATAACAATCTTCCCCACGGAAGACCATTTAATGACTCGGGGTGGGCTGATCTCGGGGAAGGTGAGTCCTTAGTCAGCTGGTGCCATGTGCGATAGGAGAACAACCCAGAAATAGACCCAGACACAGTCTCCCTTTTGTCCAGAAGACCTTCGTGGAACGAGGCAAGCTGGAAAATCACAGTTAGGGCCTTTAATGGTGTCAATACACTTCTGCCAAATGCTGGTTTGATTTCTTGGTTTTGATGATGTTAAATTTTAGAGAATGGAATAAGATGGAATAAGATGGCATCATGAAAGTAAAAAACTGAACGGGCACGTCATTTCTCGGCCAGAGCTCTCTAATTTGATTTCAAAGCTTGTTCTTTTGAGTTCCGTGTGACACTCTGCTTGGGGACAGCACAAAGAAACCCTTGGATAATGGCTTTGCCTTTCCTAGCGTGTTCCAAAGTGAGAAGGATGCTCCAATCTCTTGGGGGGACAGCAGTAGGACCTGAAAACAATTAAAATGCGAGATAGAGGGGATTTCTTGCCTTCCTCCACTCTCTCTCTTTTTTATTATCACTTGGTCCTTCCAGGAAGCTCTCATATCCCTGCAGCTGATCCTTACGTGGATTAGGGATAATAAACAGCCCATTAATGGAGGCCTGAACCAGGAAATGGAGTTGGAATCAGCAGCACAATTCCGTGGCTGACTGAGGTTAATAACTCCATTACTCCAGCTCTGTGCTGAGCTGCCCGACGAGCGGCATGTTAGCCTTATCTTACTCCTCATTAATTGAGCTAATAGAACCCGAGTGACCCTGCCTCGCTGCCATAGTCTGAGAGTTTACCAGACATGGGCTGGAATACATATCATTCCCCGTGTGCTCTGCGGGCGCCTTTGTTTTTGGAAGAGAGATCTCTCTTAAGGACTGGTTAGCCACCAGACCCGTCCTAGCAGCAGAGTTGCTGCGCAGCTGTCCGCACCGGGTCCCCAGGTCCCGCCGACTTTGTTCCCCGGGGGCGGTGTGGCGAGGGCCTACCCCTCAGGCAGAGGCTGCTTGGCTTTAGGGCTTTAGCTTCAAGCCCCACAGCTTTGGAGGAAGTAGCGATGGTCTCAACAGGGTGTCTGGGGTCAAGGGCGAAAAAGAAAGTGTGACCCGCCTGGGTGGGAGTAGGGACGGACCACAGCCTTGCCTCTCTGGCTGTCCTCTGCCCTGCGACACTGGACAGCTGCCTCTTCTGTGCCCATCTGCCGGCCCCGAAGGTGCCTGACAGTTCTTGGCACGGGTCTGACCACCCTGCTTCACGGCCCGTGGGCCAGTGGTCAAGGGCGCCACTTAACCTCTCTGAGCCTCAGCTTCCTCAACTGACAACAGGGGCAGTGGCCCGTAGGGCATCAGGTGGAAACGCTTGATGACATGGTGCAGGAAAGCACTTCGTGCAGAGCTGGCATCGCAGGGGCTCCATATGTTCAAACTGTGCTGATTCCTAATGTACGGGGGACCCCGAGCCTGTCCATGGCGATCAGAGCTTCTGAAGAGAGATCGGAGCTCACCAAAATAGCAGGTGCAAGGTTCTGTGGCCCCGGCTGGCTCCCTGGCTTCTGGGGACTGCTTCCCTCTGGTCAGGGGAAGGTAGTTCCTTGTTCCCGACACTGCAGTGCGCTACGGGGGGCAGGAGAGAGATTCAGCAAATAGACAAAGACAAATCGCACTGTCGTTGGAGACGCCCTGGAGCCAGCAAGGAGGAAGATCTTCAGGCTAGAATAGCCTGGCAGATTGTATGGGAGCTGAGAAACCAACCTGAAAAAAATGGGGATTTTCATCACTGGTCCCCTGTTGTTTTTTACGATTTAAAGATTCTTTTGATGGCTGGACACAACACAGTGACACTCCGATGCAAGGCAGAACTTTTTGTTACTTACAGTTCCAAAAAGAAGTGGCTGCCACGCGGGGCCGTGCTGGGGGGTTGCACTCTGGGGATGGGCAAGAGCAGCTGAGCCGTGGAAGGCAGCTTCTGTATGGCGAGGGGGCAGGGGTAGCTGGGTTGGCTAATTTAAATAATTCCAGGAGCTCGGGGCAGAGGGGTTGTCCCCAGCTGGAGTGTGGGAGCCCCGTAAGAGGAGTGGTTGGAGTGGGGGCTCAGAAAGCTGCGTCACAGGGGGAATTGAGAGTTCCTAGCCAAGACTTCAAAACTGGGTCAAGACAGTGCTTATGAGACGCGTGTCGCCCCTGTCCTGTGTGGGGCGGACTGACCAAGCCAGCCTGGCCTAATTCCGCCTTCTCCACCTTCCACGGTCGAGGCGCGCTTTTGCTGACAAACTTGAAGAGGTGAGGCTCAGCCCAGAGGCCAGCCAGCCCTGCAGCCCTTTCATCCACCGTGTGGCGGCCGGCCAGCGTCTCTGAAAGCACCTCCAGAGCGCGCCCCTGTGTCCTAGGGCTCTTGTACTGAACTGCCTCGTCCATGCTGTCTTATCCACCCGCCCCCATGCAGCACAGCCCGGCCCCCTCACCGTGAGATGGAGGCGTCATCTTCCCCGGGCCACCAGCTCGGGTTCCACGGTGATTCTCACTGGCACCGACGCCCAGGACGATGGCACACCCTGCCCGCAGCTCTGAGAGCAGGGTTGTGCTTCCTTGTAGCAAACTTAAATCACAGCTGGTTCTGGGAATTTGGTGGCCGCGTTGGGGGTCAGAGGCAAATTCAGGCAGTGATCCCCAGAGGCGGTGGCTGGGTTCACCCGGCCGGGAGCGCAGAAGGAGGTGCACCCCTGGGCCTAGAGCCCCGGGTCGTGGCCAGTAATGGTGATGATAGGGCCACAGCCCACAACCCCTGCAGCCGCAGATTTTAATCTTCCAGTAAATAAGAACTGAAGTGGAAAAAGGAAGGTTCTCCCATTATTTTCCTGCCTGGGGACTGTTGACATTTTACCACTTATTTCCAGTGTTTGTGTAAGAAAGTCTGGTGAGGATGATTCTGAGCAAATGTGAAAGGTCGGTGCTGCTTTTTTCCTGGGTTAAAACTTAGTTTATGACAGTCTGTTACTAGGTTTGTCGTCTCTTTGGGAGCATAAGAGCAATTACTTTTGAAGCAACGACATCAAAAATGTACATTACCTTTGAACCCTTTGCCTGCAGCCTCCGGGTCTTTCGGAGGATAAAAATACAGTGATTCCCAGAGAGAGCGTGAGCCCAGGCGACCACAGGCGTGGCTCTGCTGTCCCAGGTGGCAGCTCGGGATTCTGAAGACGCACTGCTTGTGTGGGTGGCCAGAAACCAGGGAAGCTTCCAGCGGGGAGCCATCGAGAGCTGGTTGGCACTGAGTGTTTGAGGATCTTTAGGAAGAGACAGGGCAGACGTATAACAAGGGTTCTCGTGCCATTTTCTCGGTGGTAACTTAGTTAAAGACGGACACTAACAGTCTTACTGGAGTATATTAAAACTCCATTTATTTATTAAGCAGGTAAAAATGTTTTCCTAAGGATTTTCTGAGAGCACTCGGTGGTGCCTGCAGCAATCGGGTAGATTCCCTGCTGTCCCTAAGAGGTCTAGGAAAGATTTCCAGGGTCAGTTTGTACCCTCTAGGTTTAGCATAGTGTTCCGGGTAAATGTGTCATTTTGGGAGAAAGTAACAACTTTTCTCCATTTCCTGTTTCAGTGTCTGCTAACCTTTACAGCCAGAAAACCCCCTCATGTCCTCCTCTCCTCTACCCCCACTGCCCTTCACCGGCAAAGCACATCTCAATCTCTTTCTCACCTGTGGATGCTAAGCTCTTATTAGGGGTCCGGTGGGTTTTACCCAACCAGTAAGGGTCGGGCCTACGCCGGTGGTGAATAAGACATCGGAGAAGATCAACATGCCTTCCCCACCACGGTGATCAGAGATCCGGTGCAATCTCCATGCCTGGGTGGAGAATGACAGGTGACCTTTAACAGAGCAGAGCCCGGGGTAGTTGGCATTTGAGTCTGGTTCTGATGGAGATGCCCCCATTTTTGGCAGGTGCGATGCTCGACCGTTAGCTTAAAGTCATTTCCCTGAGAAAGGCAAGAGGCCAAGATGCGGGGATGACTTGCAGAAATCATGTTTGTTTTTCTTTACCCAAAGGAGACTTTGGGAGACATCAGAGTGTATTTCAATTTTCCATCTTCCTTAGAGGCGTAAATAAAGTGCTGAACCAGTGAACCTACATTTTGCTGTCAAAGTCTGGGCCTCTGCCAGATTCAGGTGGCAGATGTCTAAAAGCTTGAAGCTCTCCTTCCTAAATATCACGGACATTATTTAATAAAAGGAAAACTTTTAAAGAAAGTCTTCCACAAATAGAAGTTCAGCTCTACTTTTTCCAAGATTTTGAAACTCTGGGTGTTGCTGCCTTGTTTGCTCTGAGGTTTCTGAGGATTCCAGACCCCACACCCCGCCCTCCGGGGGCAGGTGCTCTGGATCCCCCCTCCAACACCCTGTTGCAGCTCCTGGGCAGAGCCTGCATCCTGGGGCCCTGACATTGCCCCACCTTTCTCTCTTGGGCCTCTGTCTCATGGAACGTGGGTTCTAGATCCCAGGAGAGGGCTGCATGCCTCGAGAAAATGTCCCAGGGCTGCAATAACGAAGTCCCACAGACAGGGGGGCTTCAGTGACAGAAATGGATTTTCTCTACATTCTGGAGGGTGGAAGTCCAAGAGCAAGGTGTTGGTCTCCTCTGAGGCCTCTCCCCTCAGCCTGCAGGCCACCCTCTTGCTGACACTTCACATGGTCTTTTCTCTGTGCTCATGTGTCCCCAGGGTCTCTGGGTGTGTCCACATTTCCTCCTGGTATAGGACACCAGATTGGGTTAGAGCCCACCCTGATAGCCACTTCCTTAAAGATTCTGTCTCAGGGTCCCGGGGTGGCTCAGTTGGTTGGGTGTCTGACTTGTGATTTGGGCTCAGGTCATAATCTCAGGGTTGTGGGATCGAGCCCCGCATCAGGCTCCATGCTCAGCTTGGAATCTGCTTGTCCCTCTCCCTCTGCTCCTCCTCTCTCTCACTCTCCCTCTTAAATAAATAAATAAATAAATAAATAAATAAATAAAATCTTTAAAATAAATAAATAAATAAAGACCCTGTCTCCACATAGAGACTCTGAGGTACCGGGAGCTGGAGCTCAACATAGGAATTTTAGAGTGCGCACTCAGCACATAATGGCCTCCTGGGGCCTTTGCTGTGGCAGCCCGAGCAGACTCACACAGGTTCCTAGTGGGCCTCTCAATCACATCCTTATGGCCACCCCAGTAACAGCCAGGCATTGCTCAAGGAGCCCACGGCTTCCCCCAACGCCCCCTCCCACTCGTTGGCATGGTTTTCCATAGCTCCTGCCCACGCCCCCAACCCCGGCCAGAGCTCTGTGCTTTCAAAACCATGCATTTCAATCCCAGAAGGCCCCTGGGGACCATCTAGTGCATCCTCCAAATTGCACAGAGGGAGAAACTGAGGCCCAGAGAGACTAAGCAACTTGACTGAGGTCTCACTGTGAGTGAGTGGGGGCTGGAACCAGGCGTCCTGGCCCCAGGCTGGCTGTTGTCTTACTTAAATGCCATATTCTTTTTACCCACCCCAGCACAACAGGGCGGTGAGCCATTGCCCACCTTGCTGTCCTGCCCAGCACCTGAAGCCTTCCCAGGGTCCCCTTTTCCTTGGGAGGCTGGTGTACCTGGCGGTAGCTCCCCCCATGATTGCTTCATCCAGATGCCCCCCTTCTTGCAGAGCTCTGGGAGCATCCCCCTCTCCTCTCAACAATAATTAGCCTTGTAAGACTAATGGGCGAAATCGTGTCTAATTACCCTGTTGAAGGCCCAATTATGCGATTAACATTCGTGGGCTATAAGCTAATGATGAGAAGAGCCTCTCATTTGCATAGCATTAAGTTAATTGAACTGCCAGCCGAGGGGCGGATGGGGTGGCGACGGCAGGATTCTCTTTCTGGAAGGATACTAATGACCAGAGAGGATGGTTCACCTGACAGCTTTATTAATTAACAGCGATCTGATTACCTAGCAGGAGTGGCAAGTGGCAGTGGGCAGAAAGGCTCGGCTTTGTCACAAATGGGAGATGGGGGCCCTGTCTGCTGATTTTTCTTCCCAGCGCTTGGCTGTGTTAGAGGCAAGCTCATGATTGCCTCGAAGAACCATTTTAGAAAACTCTTCCTGCAAAATCTTGCTCAGGCCCTTCTGTTACGTGCTCCCAGCATAGTTCCTCCACTCGCTTTATCATTTATTCCCTCTTCCGTTCATTCCACTGACACATAGAGAGCTTCTTCAGAGCAAGGCTGGGCCCCCTGCCTAGGGAATGTTCGTGGGATGGGTTCCACTTGGCTAGAGGCTCCCAGCTTCCCCCAGGGGTTTTGGACTCAGCATTGGTGTCACCCTTGCAGTTGGTGAATGTCAGCAAAGAATCTCAGACTTTGAAGAATCCTTGGAGATCACTGGTTGAGGTCCCTTATTTTACCCCCCATAGAATGGGAGCTCAGAGAGGACGAGAACCTGGAGCTGTCGTCCGAGGCAGGGAGTGGTGGGGCGGGGTGGGTGCCGCTGGCCCTGCCCCCCATCTCCTGCCCCCAGAACTGCTCTGCCTTTTCGGCCCCTCCTTCAACCCCTGTGGATGGCATGCTGAGTTCTTACATGTTATCCCCTGGGGGAACTTGCCTGGAGCCCCTCCCATGTGCTCCCCATCCCCTCACTTCTCCCTCATGGCACTCGCCCGCTGGCCTGTATTTCTTCTCCATGAGACAGACACTGTACTTTGCTCACAGCTTAGGTGATTGAACCAACTAAGGAACCATGAAAGTGGGATGTGGCTGGACTAAAACCCAGGTTGCTCTCCAGTGAATTTTAAAAGAAAGAATTTTTGGGTGCCTGGGTGGCTCAGTTGGTTAAGCGTCTGCCTTCGGCTCAGGTCGTGATCTCAGAGTCCTGGGATCGAGCCCCGCATCGGGCTCCCTACTCAGGGAAGGAGTCTGCTTCTCCCTCTCCCTCTGCTGCTCCCCCCAACTCGTGCTCTCTCTCTCTCAAATGAATAAATAAAATCCTTAAAAAAAAGAATTTTTTAAACAAAAAATAAAATCATGTATACATCTATATGTAACTTGCTCTTTCACTTAATAAAATATTGTGGACATCTTTCTCTATCATTACATAAAGCTACAACTCATTAAATGTTTGTAAAGTATACATTTTACAAATATTACATAGAAACAGTTTATGTACATTGTTACATAGTCCAGATGTATCATAATGCATTTAAATGCCCTCTGGCAGATAGTTTTTTCCAGTTTTTTTCTGTTACAAACAATACAGCAACAAGCAGCACATACAGTCTTTGTCCCTTTGTTTTGGTCCTCTTAGGAAACATTCAAGGAATGGCAATGCTGGGCCATTGGGTTTGCAACTAAAAAGTTAATTTAATTTTTTAACTGAAAGGAGTCAGAAATTGAAAGAGTACCAGTGGATAGCCAGTGAAAAAGAAATCTCAAAAGAAGAACAACTGAAAATTAATCATCTAAGCCTCTGACTTAGGTTAAAAAGATAATAAACACAAAAGTGGCAGGAAAGAGACCATAGGAATAGAAATTAGGAATGTAGAAAACAAACTGACAACAGAGCCAAAAGTTTGTTGTTTGACCAAATCAATGAAATCGACACACCTCTGGCAAGATAGAGAAGGTGCAGATAAACAACACTTGACATAAAAAGGGGACATAACCATAAATATAAAATATTATGAACAACTTTATGACCATAAATCTAGAAACATAGACAAGCTGGATAAATCCACGGGGCGGGGTGGGGGGGGTTGTTCTTGCCAGTATTGACATAAGAAGAAATAGAAAATCCAAATGGTCCTATAACTATTACATGCATTGAATCATAACAGTGAGACCTTCCCCTGTCCCAAACACTCTTACATATGAACGCTTGTGGCAGCACTGTGTGTGATAGCAAACACCTTCTCAAAGGTGAAGAAGATCCTGGGTGAATTGCAGCAAGCCACATAGCAGTGCACTATGAAGCAACAGAAGGGGATGGACTACAGCTGTGCATATCAATGTGGAGGGATCTTAGAAAAATAATTCTGAGTGCAAATGCAAGAAGAAGAACATATTTAGCACAATATCAAAACAAGCAAATTAAGCAATGCATTGTTTAGGTACTCTTATGAGTCTTTAACAATTCATGACAGCGTTTTCTTTGGTGGCAGAATAGACAGATGGTATTGATTAGGAGCATCTAGAGCATTTCATCAGCACTAGAGTGATGCATTTCTTAGGTGGGTCCATGGGGTTGGTTTTATTTTTTAAGATTTTATTTATTTATTTATTTGAGAGAGAGCATGAGTGGGGGGAGGGGCAGAGGGACAGGGAGAGAGAATCTCAAGCAGACTCTGTGCTGAGTGTGGAGCCCGATGGGGGGCTCGATCTCAGGACCCTGAGACCATGACCTGAGCCAAAACCAAGAGTTAGACGCTTAACTGTCTGAGCCACCTGGGTGCTCTATGGGGTTAGTTTTAATATATATAAGAATGTATCTACCTGGATATAAATATTTTCAAGAACGCAGTCCTTGTTTTATTCACCAATATAGCTCAAGCTCCTAAAATAATAATGTCTGGTACAGAGTAGGTGCTCAACAAGTATTTGTGGACTGAATGACTATATGTTACATAACTTATTTTTATATGTCAAAACGTGTCAAGATTAAAAATGGGGGAAATACTAAGCTTTCTTTTCATCCCAGACTTCTACTCCCTTCCCTAGAAGCAACCACTGTTCATAGTTTATTGGGTATTCTAGAAAATTTCTCTGCATCAATAGATAAGAGATAAACATATGCTTTTGTTTTCTATAGATGGAGACATACTACACACTCTGCTTACTGTCTTTTCTCGAAATGCTGTACCTGGAGATTTTTTTCATATAGCACTCCTCATTCTTTTTAATGGCCATGTAGTCTTCCAGCCTGTGACTATGCAGTCGTTTCTTTAACCAGGTCCCTGTTGAAAAGCATTTAGATTGGTTTCTTTCTTTCACTTTGCAAATAGTGCTACAGTAAATGTATGTAGGGCTCTGCATATTCGGAAGACTCTCCCTACAGAGTAAAATCCTAGAAGTGGCATTGCTGAATTGTAACTGCATTTTTATTTTCAGTGGGCACTACCAAAGTGCCTGAGAGCTCCTAATTTACTGGTCGAGACAAAACATTGTATGACCAAAGGTGGTGTGTGCTTTGGGAACAGCTAGGCCATCCAAGGAACAAAGGTTTCATTTAAGTTTGGGACTCCAGAGGACACCTAGACAGCAACATGGGTGGTGGCTCTGGAGCCGCCCAAGTTCACGGTACGGTTCAGTGAAATGAGCACCTGCTCAAGCTATGAAAAATGCTTGACGTCATGTAGCTGAAGTTTTAGGGAGCATATGTTTTTCTTAGGATCAATAATGGATTTAACGTATGCCTAAATGTTTCCTTTTAAGAATGGTTGTATTGCCCACAGCGGTTACTTTCTGATTTACATGTAGAGTATGTAAGTAATGACAGTTATTTCAGTTTTTAGCTTTGAACCACAACTCAAACATGACAGGCTTATGAATGAACATAAAGGCCAATCATGAAAGAAAGTCTTTCTCGAAAGACCTGTGCTGCCTCCTTGAGAGGCTGGAAGCTAATCTCAGCACCTCTGCTGCATAGAACATGGAGAGCTGCCTTGCAATGGGGGTGGGTCCCAGACATTTAGCCTTTAGGAAGACAAGTACCTGGAAACTCTGCCCTTGGCTCTCAGGCTGCCCATCCTGTGGCCGGGTGGGAGAAGCATGCCAGGATCACCCGTCCTTTGTGAGACCAGACACACATCTGGGAAGAGCGTGGACATCAAGCCCCATCTGGAAGCAGGTCCACTCAGTTCCCCAGGGACCAACTGCTGGCTGTCATTGCCATGGCATTTTCTAGAAATGGTAGGTTTAGTATTAAAAGCAGGAGCTTTGGAGTCAGAGACAAGAGTTTGTGAACTGGTGTCTGTTGACAGTTGCTTAGTGAGCACGTGCTATGTGCTGGGACGGTGAGCAAGACAGCAGCTTAGCCTCGGGGGAGGAGCCCTGCTCTAGAGGGGGAGATGAACAGTAAACAAGTTGATTATAACAGACTGCTTTACTGAGCTCTGAGGCCCCACAGGTGTGTGGGGAGCTGCTGTGAGTAGTTCAGAGGAAGCAGGGGGAACAGAAGGGCAAAGGCCCAGAGATAGGAGCTAGCTCCACGTCCTTCTGGTCACTTCCCCTTGCTTCATTTGCAAAGCCGAATTGATAGCATACATGGTGTAAAGTCACCATTAGGTCCCATGAGGGAGTATAGGTAGATGTGAGTAATAGACTATTCTTGTTACAGGCTTGGTGAACTGCTCTTCCCTCTATATTTTGCAGAGGACGCCCCCAGGCACAGCCCTGTGGTTCAGTAAGAGAGTTGAGCCAACCTTTTTTTCCTTTTTTAAGATTTTATTTATTTGACAGAGAGAGACACAGCGAGAGAGGGAACACGAGCAGGGGGAAGGGGAGAGGGAGAAGCAGGCTCCCCGCTGAGCAGGGAGCCCGATGTGGGGCTCGATCCCGGGACCCCGGGATCATGACCTGAGCCAAAATCAGGAGTCGGACGCTTAACCGACTGAGCCACCCAGGAGCCGCGAGGCAGTCTTCCCTCTTATTTCATCTAACTTCTCATATGGCGGATCTTTGTCTCCCAGAGATGGTGGATTGGAGATGGCTCACTGGAGGAATGAAGACGG
The DNA here is from genome assembly GCF_002201575.2 of Neomonachus schauinslandi. Lineage (NCBI taxonomy): Eukaryota > Metazoa > Chordata > Mammalia > Carnivora > Phocidae > Neomonachus > Neomonachus schauinslandi. Next base: position 89,865,494 of record NC_058415.1, on the reverse strand, counting down.
CGGAGGGGCAGGAGGGGGGAGAGGCCCTCCTGAGCTTTGCCTTTTGCTCTGGAATCGTCCCACCATGCCAGTGGGCTGTGGAGATTTCTCTCCTGCCGTGGTGGTATGTCATTCAGTTTGGCTGCCCCTGGACACGTGGTCAGCTGTCACTTGCTTGGTGACCACAGCAACTGCTATGGTGTCACAGAGACAAATGTAGCACCAAACTGGAATTTGATGGATCCGAAATTATGTGTTTAGTTCACAGTTGGTGTAGAGTGCTCATAAAAGCTTGATCATGATAGAGAGGCTAGTAAACATTTGAGAACATAAATATTTCGGGGAGGAAATGGCTCCGTGAAACATTTAGTTGTGGAGTAGTTAGGAGAATAGAGAAAATCAGCTGGGTCGAACTCTCCAGATACCAATCTGGTGAGTTATATATGTAGGGCTGGTAATGATCTTGAGTGAGCCATTTTATGGGTGTGCAGACGTTAATTTGATGAGTACATGCACGCAGGGCTGCCCCGCCTTGGGTAACTGCATCACACCAGGCATCGAGCTGTTTGCCCTTCAGATATCTGCACCGAGGGGGTAGAGGTGCAGCAGCCTGGGGAACGGGTCTGACTGACCTATCTGGACGCTGGTGGAACATAGCACTGAGTCAGCCACAAGCAGCCAGGTGTGCACCAGGATGTGCGGGGCAGGCTGCCTGGGTGGAGAAAACATGCCTGGAAACCCCTGACCTCTTGTGGTCCCTGCGGCCAGCAGCTGTGTGGATAAGAAATAGCCCCTGCGGGGCGCCTGGGTGGCTCAGTCGTTAAGCGTCTGCCTTCGGCTCAGGTCATGATCCCAGGGTCCTGGGATCGAGCCCTGCATCAGGCTCCCTGCTCCACGGGAGGCCTGCTTCTCCCTCTCCCACTCCCCCTGCTTGTGTTCCCTCTCTTGCTGTGTCTCTCTCTGTCAAATAAATAAATAAAATCTTTAAAAAAAAAAAAAAGAAATAGCCCCTGCTCACCCCGCCGCTCCCCTGCCCACTAGGTACAGTAGTTAGGGGCCCAGACTGGCCAGGTTCAAATCCTGCTTTGCCATTTACAGGACCGTGGGCAGGTCACTTACCTTCCATACAGAATGGGCATGATGACAGTGGTGTGAGTGTGGTAAGAAAGAAATTAGGTGATAAGTGTCAGGTGCATACAGAAGCCCCAAAGATGGGACGATCATCACCCTCTCGCTTGGCCAACAGGATTTTGGAAGTCAGTGTCAGCAGGGTGCCTGCGAATCTGGTGAGAAGGTTGTTGAGGTTCCCTTTACATTTTTGGAGTGTGGCCCCTGACAGCTGATCCCCACCTACCCACCGATCCCGTCCTCCATGTGGCAAGACATGGATTCGTGGTTGGTGGAGAGGGGGCTTAAAAGGAACTTGTTACCAAGAACAGTGAAAGTTTTAAAGTATGCAAATTATTTACCTAACAAACATTTTTGTAGGTTTCAGGCTGCCCCCTCCCCCAAGCCCGGCTCTGCTTTTGGGAGCAGAGCTCCACAGCCTGAGGACCCCTCTAGGAGACACCATGTGCTGAACATCATCTTTTGTGTAGCTGCTGAGGAAGGCAATTAGCTTGAGCTACCGGCCTTTCTCTTTAAGCTTTCTCTTTAGAATCTGGGAGCTTCTTTTTGGGAGGGTGATTCTCCTCTACATAAGAGCAAGCCACTGCTTTGGTATTTCCTAGGAGAGGAAAACAAAGGGAAACAATTGAAATGGACCAGTAGGCGGCTGGACAAAAAGAACTTTTGTCGTGTCCGTAAAGGTGGCCGTGAGAGAAAAAGTCACAGGAGACTGAGGAATAAACCTCTCTCCTTGGCGATTTTTGAGTGGTGGAGCCCATTGTTGGTCCGAGGCCATTCCGCCCGCGGAACTGACGTGCTCTGGGCTCTCTCTGCCAGGGAGTGCTTCACTGTAACCGTGCCCAGGACTGCTGCTCCCGCAGCTGGGGGCTGTGGATCTCAGCGACGGGAAGGTCGTTCAGTCACTCAGCAAACTCTGGTTCAGCCCTGGGATGGGTGCTATGTGCACACGGTGCAGGCTCTGGAGATGCCAAGATGAATGAGGCGTGGTCCTGCCTCCTGCGGTCCCTTCCCCGCACCCCCCCCCCCCAGGTCCGCGGTTCAGAAGGGGATCCAGAACGCAGACCATAGCAGTGTCTCCTGGGGAGGTTCTCAGGGTGCAGGGTAGGGCTCGCAACACCAGGAAGACAACCCCCCCGCCCCGACAAGATAACAATGGAGGGGAAGAGGGTGCAGAGCACACCCTGGCACTTCAGCTCCCTGACACGTGGAAAATAGGAAAATGTGTTAAATATTTCAGACAACCAGGTTGTAATCCAAAGGTCCTGGCAGGACAGCGAGTGCTGGCTCCTGTCAGCCGAAGGGCAGATGCTGATAAAAATATCAGCAAGGAATGGCTAATCGGGTCAGCGGTAATGTTTTGGCCATAAGGCCTTTTTCCTTAAGTGGTTGGAGAAAAATGGAATTAAATTGGAAACTGTTGGAGGCGTGGCGGGGGAGGGGGAGGAAAAGCTGCATTTGGTCCCCTGTGTGGAGCAGGCACAGGACCGGGCAGTGGGCAGCGGCCACTGAGAGGATGCCATTGGGAGGGGTGACCCAGGTCAAGGCTTGACCCCAGACGGAAACTTGCTCCTGCAGGGGGCGGGGCTAACGGCACACTCCCGTCCAATCAGGGGGAGGGAGCAGTCCACGCCGTTGCTTCATTTGCATGTGAACTGCGCTTCCAGGAAAACTTAATCCAAATCGTCCTTGAGTCGGTGCAGATGGAGAGAGCTGGGTGCCCCCTCCTCTGCTGTCGCGCCCTCCTGTCGCCTTGGACCCAGCTCGCATGGCAGTGAGCAGACCTCGCACTGGGGCCCCGTTTGTATCTGCCGTTCCACTCAAAGAGAATGAAATGCAAATAGCCATTGCTCTTTTGAACAGAAATACGTCTTCTGCCCGCTCCTGGCCCAGGTCCTGCAGAAATATCACAGAACGTAACCTGCTCAGCGCTTCCCGTTTCCCGACCCCCACCTTCTGCCATCCTGAAGTAGGTGCCGCAGAGATGCGTCCGTATCCTTGCTTCCCCCTTCCCCAATTTTGTGCTGAGCTGGGTGGGTCCTCAGGGAGCCGCAAACCGAGTGTGCCCTCGGTGTGTCCTTTAGAGAGAGGAGCCCTTCTCAGCTGCACTCATCCAGGCCAGTTATTCCCAGTCAGATGGGCCACCTGACCTAGGGTCACCGCCTCTCCTCCTGGAAGGAAGCTGCTTGTCCTGGAGCCTGTGAGGGGTGCTTCCCTTCCAAAGAGGAGCACAGGTGGGGTGGACTCCTGGATGGCTTGAGCCCCTTCCCTCGGGGCGTTCCAACCCACCAGCAACTCTGCGCACACACCCGTGAGCACTTGCAACCAGGCCACAGCCCCAAGCCCTTACCGGATAGAATTTCTGGCACCACTGGGGCCAGGCAGGGAGCAGTGCCTGCTGACCCCCAAGCTCCCATCCTGTCCTGCGGGGCCTGCTTGCCTGCTGGCAGGGTCTCCATAGTGCAGGGGCGAGATGAAGAGAGGCGGGGGATAAGGACAAGAACATTCCGTGGGGGGTGACTTTGCAGGTGACTTTACCTCCTCATGGCTGAAAGAGGAGAAGACTAATACTGGCTCCTTCCTCACTGGAATGCTGTGGAACAGGAGGCTGGCAGCCCAGTCCTAGGAACAAGGGAGGGACTCACACACTGCTTTGTCTGTTCCACAAGGACTGGTGACAGGCTGCCCTTTGCCAGCCACTGGCCCAGATCCTGGGGCCTCGGCAGGGAACAGAACATTTCCCCGGGAGCCCATGGACAGGATCCAAAGCAGCACGGGAGGAGGGTGAGGTGGTGGGTTCCACACTGGGGAAGGCCCCTCTGAGGGGGGCTCACAGCTGCGCTCCCAAACGCTCACCCAGCTCCCATGCGAGCCGCTCTCCGCACTGCGTTGATGGCCTTGGCGCCCGTCAGCCCCGGCACCTGGACACGGCATCATGGCGAGAGATGCCCTCGGTAGATTGCTGCAGAACTGGTAGGCTTCTGGACTTGAATAACAGATTTAATTCATAGACAACTATCAAAACCCAGAAGTTTTAAATTGCAGGCCTGTGTCCCCAAGCCAAGGACGTGGAAAAGCTTTATCTAGAAACTCAGGTTTCACCTCCTCGGTAGGTTCATTAGGAAGTTTAACCTAGGAGCATACCCAGATAAACAGTTTAACCCTGGGTTTGTTTTCAGTAGGCAATTAGGGGAGTCTTGTCTTGGCACTGCTGCAGGGCTGGCCTTTGGGTGAGGCCTCCCAGGGCAGTGTCCTGCAGTTGCAATCAGTCAAGCCCAGGGTGCAGTTTGAACCTAAGCTGCATTAGTAAAGCGTCTCTGGATGCAGCTGGAAGGGAGGTGCCGATCTCGGAGGGTCTGAGGTCTGAGGAAGCCCCTCTCTGAAGCTGCTCGAGTGGGGGGTGGGACCGTCACCAGGACTTACCAGGTGGAGTCTATTTGATGTGGTAGAATCTGAATCTATGTCTTTGCTGGCCCACGAGTAAGAACTTCCTGTTGTATTTGGAAATTTGAGAAGAGAGAGTGGCCTTTTGGACTGTAGCTCAGAGAGGATTTCCCTGAGATGGAATGTTCTGGAAAGTCCTTTGAATTGTGCCGGGAAGGCTGCAGAGATGCCTCCTGTAGGGCCCCTACAGCTCCACGCTGGAGAGAAAGATGCTTGGAGGAAATGACAGGCCTGGAGGCCCATCAAGGCCCTGAGAGGAGGTGGAGGATAGGCTAGCTGCGGAGGGGACAGGAGGGGCCCAGAAGCCTGCACACAGTGGCAAAACTCAACTGAATGTCAATACTGCAAGCGAAGGAAGGAGAGGAAGTAGGTCATGGAGGGAATGAAAAGCTGGCGAATGCTGGTCCCACCCTCCCTGCCCTTCGTGACCGCCTTCCTCAGTAGCATGTCCTTCTCGGTGCTTCTCCTGTGGCCTTGGCAGTGGCTGTCCCACTCACTCTTCCAAAGGCCCCCAGCTCCAGCTTTCCCTTCAGAGAGTCTCCCTCTGTTCTGAGGGTGAGGCTTTTGAGGACAACATAATTTAGTCAACATTTATTGAGCACCAACTGTGTGCCAGCTTGGTTCTAGGAGCTGACACTAGGGCAGGGAACAGCATGGACAGATCATGTGCCTTCGGGGGCAGACAATAAACATAATGGTCTCCCAGGGAGGAGGGCTTCAAGGAGAACAGAGCAGAAGTGTGAGAGGCTGGGGTGCCGCTCCTTACTGGGAGCACAGGTGGCAGACATCTCAGCAGAGTCCTGAACCAAGTGAGGGTGGACCCGTGGCCACCAGGGAGATGCATGTTCAAAGCTCAGGCCCATCCTGTGCAGAGGGTGGGCCCAAGACAGCAAGGAGGCCATGTGGCTGGGGAATCCAGAGCAAGGGGCATGGGAAGGGACGAGGTCTGCAAGCTGCTGACACCCAGGACCTGAGCTAAGCACGTGCAAATGTTCAGTCAATCCATTTTGAAAGAAATCACCTTAAGGAAAAATCATCTTAAGAAATCATCATGGAGCTGGTAGAATTATGGGCTCTTGAGTCAGATGCTCCTGGTTGGAATCTGGCTCTGCTCCTGACTGGCATCATGGCCTTGGGCAAGTCCCTTCCTCTCTCCGAGACTTCCATTTTCTCATCTGTAAAATGGAAGCATTTTATAGAACCGCATTTTATAGAAATATATGCAATATAGAAAGCATTTTATAGAAGCAGTTATAGAACTGCTTCAGAAGATTGTTCATGAGGAATAACTGTGACCTCAAAAGCATAATGCTTTTATGCTTTTGACCAGTCACAAGAGGTCACAGATTGTATGATATCCCTCAACGAAATGTCCAGAACAGGTAAATCCAATGGGGCAGAAGGCAGGCTAGTGGCCGCCCAGGGAATCATGGGTGGCTCGTTAGTGAATACTGGCTCTCTTCTTAGGGAGATGAAAATGTTCTGGAACTATAGAGAGGTGATAGTTGTACAACACTGAACGTCCCAAATGTCCCTGAATCACATACTTTAGAATGGTTAATTGATGTTACGTGAATTTCTCCATTAAAACATTAAAAATAAATGAACAAACTTGCCTCCAGAAAAAGAGTGAATACAATAATACAGGTGGGGCACTTAGAAAAGTCCCTGCACTTGGTAAACACTCCCGGATGCTGGAGTCTAGCAGCTATGGGTCCCAAGTCTATCCGGGTCACTCACCAGCCAGTAAGGGAGCAAGCTGCCCCATCCAGAAAATGGGGATGCCGCTGACATCTACGTCCCAGGCTTGCTGTGGAGATTGGTGAGGTGGCGTCTACACATCCTCAGTGTGATGTGGAGATGTGAGGAGCCACAACTTGTTACGAGGTGCTCCGCACGCAAGCATGCAGGGAGGCAGTGTACCCAGCGGCCACAGCTCAGACTGGGCTGTTCCACTGACCTGAGCTTACAAAGTCTGCTGTTCCTGTGGACAGAACCTTGAGAAGTTCACTAACGGCTTTGAGCCCCAGTTTCTATACTTGTCAAATGGGGCATAAGAGTGGTGCCCACTCGTGAAATGCAGTGAGGACGCCGTGATGCTCCTAGGGGGTCAGGCTCAGGCACATGAAATGATCATTCTGTGCATCATGAGATCCATATGAGAAAGTCTGGCCCAATCATATGTGTTATCGCCATGATGCTGGTCCATTAGTTTAAAATGGATGCTTTTCCTTTTTTAAAATAACCTTGTTCTTGTGATTTTATAATTTTATAATTAGTGTTTTTCTTTTTTTTAAAGATTTATTTATTTTAGAACAAGAGAGAGCATGAGTGGAGGGGAGGGGCAGAGGGAGAGGAAGAGAGAGAGAGAAGCAGACTCCCTGCTGAGTACGGACCTGATGTGGGGCTCAATCTCATGACCGAGAGATCATGATCTGAGCCAAAATCAAGAGTTGGGCAGGGCGCCTGGGTGGCTCAGTTGTTAAGCATCTGCCTTTGGCTCAGGTCATGATCCCAGGGTCCTGGGATCGAGTCCCGCATCAGGCTCCCTGCTCCACGGGAAGCCTGCTTCTCCCTCTCCCACTCCCCCTGCTTGTGTTCCTGCTCTATGTCTTTCTCTGTCAAACAAATAAATAAAATCTTAAAAAAAAAAAAAGAGTTGGACACTGAATCGACTGAGCCACCCAGGCACCCCTAATTAGTGTTTTTCTTATTTATAGAAATAGTATATTCTCACTGTAAAAAAAAGGCAGACATGTATAAAGTAAAGAACACTTTCTTTCCCCTGATCCCTCCCCTAAAATAATCATTATGGCCAATTTGTTGCATATCCTTCTAGATTTACTTCTCTTGTTAAATGTAAATAGGCTCATATGATATGGATTGTTATATTTTTTTTTGAGTTAGGGTGTGTCTTACACTTCCCTTCTGTATCAACACCCTCAATCTACCCTATTTCTTTTAAAAGCTGCAGAATGTTGGTATACCACAATTTGTTAAGCCTTCCTCTGTTTGTGGACATTTATGTGGTGTCCAGTGTTCTTCTGTTATAAGTAATTCAGCAGCAGGAAATCTTGCCCATATATCTTTGCATTTATACTAGTATTTACTCTGAAGAAATTCCTGGACCAAGATGCTTGGCTTCTCTGGGCCTCAGTTTCCCCAATTTGTGCACGGCGAATACTAATTTTTATCTTGCAAGATACTATAACATCACATCTGCCAAATACTTAGGACTGTTGGTTGCACGTAGTAGGCACTTGATAAATGATACTTTGGTTTTTATTTTAAACCAGAAGGCATTAAATCTAGCTCGGCTACCCGTTGCAAGTTCACATGTAAGCTTGGGCCCCAAGGAGATATTTTAGGTATTTTAGTTAGCTTACTTTCTGCTAATCTACAGTTGGCCCTTCTTCCATCCTTGAAGTGATGACAGTTTGGGTGCTCTTCTCCCCTGGGGTCCCGGGGTCCCTGGAGCCCTTTCCTCCTCAAACAAGAGGCTCTGCGGGCTCCGTAGGCCTCCTTAGAGATCTCACTGCTGGCTGCTCGCCACAGCTCAGCATCCAGTATGCAGTTGCAGGTGGAGGCTGGCCCCGAGCACCGTGAGGGAGAAAAGGGGTGAGTCTAGCCTCCAAAATGGACACGTTGGAACCTCTGATATCTCATGGTAATAATACAGGTTAAAACAATGTGGGCACTTATTATATGCCACACCGCATACTAAGCACATGGGTTAGCGCTTTTAATCCAAGTCCCCAGTGTAGCGACGGGGAACCCAAGGCTTGCCCAGGCCACGTGGGCCCGGAGCACGGAGCAGGGTTATGGGTGTCGATGGGGAGTGTGGCTTCTGGTCACTGGCCATTCCCTCCTCACAACTCTGGGTGCCAAAGTGGGAGCAGAAAGATTCTTTCTGAGGCCCCCACAGGGTGATTGCTGGTATTAGCCTGTGTGTGTGTGTGTGTCCAGCTCATGTGAAATCCTGAGGAGGGTGGAGAGCCATTCCAGAGGACTGGCCTCTGAGCTACTGAGATCCACCGACCACTGAGGCAGGGCTCCGACCATCTGGAGGGGCTGGGGTCCATACGCGTGGTCCTCACAGAGTAACTGGGGCTGCTGCTATGAAGGTGGCATGTCTGGGACCTAGACACTCCGCCGCTCCAGCCAGGCATTCGGGCACGGTCACCTCTCTGTCCTTCGGCCGTAGGATCATGGAGCATGCTCTCTCTTTCTGAGCACCAGGATAACCTCCCTCCTCCTTCATTCCCTCTTCTTGGCAGTTTCCTTCTGAGCACACACCAACCTCTGACAACAGAGCCTCAAGTTTGGGTCCCAGTTGGCTACTATGTTTAACAAAGCCCTGCATGGTCACCTTGTATGAGTGGACAGAGTGAGCCCAGAGGAAACCCTTGGCTTGTGCCCACATCCAGGGCGCAGGGACCCCCGGGTCACCCAGAAGGCCCAGACTCCCCCAGGGCGTTCACCTTCTGTGGGACCCTTGGGGCCCTGCACCTGGGACGCAGGCATGGTGGGAACAATACAGGGGCTTCAGACTTCTCCCTCCACCTCCCCCACCAGAAGGGGGTCAGGGCCCCAGTGCTGCCACCGTCATGAAACCAGCGTCCGGAATTGTCAGGAAAACAAAAGCCGGTCGCATCCTGAGCCCTTTTAATCACCTAATGCGGGGACATCCGACGCCGGGGCTCAGGTTCCAAGGCGAGGCCTCAGCCGGGCCGCTGTAACTACAGCCAAGTTTGGCCCAGCTTCTCCGTGTTACAGCCGCAACACGGACGCACACAATTGAAGTATTTGAGAACAATGAAATATGCATGGCTATCAGTGACAGCCCCATAAAGTGCAGCAATTAGCCGCGTAATCCGAGAGAGGGAGCCGGCCCTCGGCAGCCCGTGGCTCCCCATTAGTTAAATGCATTTTGTACGTCCTCATCCCATCAAATCAACTAACACTTCCTTTAATTGGTTCATGAATTATACAGCCGTCCCGCATTATAATTTAATCGCCTGTAAACATTCATAGGGCCCCACTGTAAAGCGTATCGCGCTCATTAATTCGTTAATTTCAGCAGATGGAAGGGGAGATCGGATGAACGGTGGCAGAACAGAGCGCCTTGGGCAATGGAATAAGGAAGAAAAGGTGGGGGGCCATTTAGGTTTTTTAAGGGCTGTCAGAAACTCAATCTGTGAGCTGTCAGCCGCCTGGACCCAGCGCCCACCCCCTCCACTCCACCGACCGCGGGAAATGACTGGCGGATTCATATGGAGGCTTGTCAACCGTCTTTAAACATCAAGCCAGCGGGTAAACCGAGCCCGATGTAAATTAATTCTTGTCTTACGGGCCCCCCTTTCTCTGTCCCCATGAATATTTCATGGCGGGCAGCATAAATATTAATTCTAATAGCTCTGCACAGTGGTTATTATTTCTGTTTTATGACAAATATTCATAAAATATTCAGGACCCTTTTTTAGAACATTTACACACTTGATTGTGAATTTTCCCAGTTTCCCGAGGACACTGTAAACATATTGGGGTTCTCTTGATGGACTTTTCCCCGTTAATTAATACCCCTGGTGATTAATATTTAATCAGATTTAGGTTTTTCGAGAAGTAAACACCTATTAGATTGGAGGGTGGGAGGGGATTGGTTTTCCCCTTCAGTCTGTAAAATGGGAGATTTCTGCTCCCGTGAGTCTGTTTCTCTTTGACACCTGGGTGATCTGACAAAGGCTAACCCCCTTGCCTTTTTATCTTGAAAACAATATCTATCTTTTTTGCATGAGTCTGTTCTCCTCTTACTTTTTAACCCAGAGCTCTGGCAGCAACCCAGCTTACTGTAATGAAATTCTTCGGAAGATGCCACTGCAGTGTTTATGCAAGGATTTAACATAATTTTGGAGTAATTAAAGTGTGGGTTTAACAAACACGGTGGCGGATTCCTTAGGCAGGGCAGCTGTGATTGGGGATGAAGGCGCTTCTGGAATCCACGTGATTTGTCTTTAACCCTGAAAGGCAGCTGTGCTCGGCGTCCCCGTGAGGCCCCGAGGAGGGGGTCCCAGCCCCAGGGAGCCGGGGGGCCACACAGATGAGGTGGTGGCTTCGGCCCATGGGGGGTCTGAGGCGGGGTCCTGCAAGCCTTGAGGCTGGGGTGCCGCCCCACCCCACTGGCTCTCCTCCTAAATTGCTTCAGGGTTCACTTTCCTGTGCCCTGATTCTCAGCAGAAGCCTCGCGATTCTCTAAAACTGCAGGGCATGAAGCTGAATTATTTTACAAATAGGAAGGCAGCAGGGAGGACAGGAAGGAGGGTCCTAGAGCGGCCAGACCTGGAGCCCAGCCTGCAGGCATCACCTAACCTCCTGGGGGCCTGAGAGGTTTTCATCTTTGAAATGGGCAGGATCACAGGACTTGGGTCATGTGCTTCCTGTGAGGATTACATGGGACAACACGTGTGTGTAACATGCTTCGTACAGGCACCTGGCATGCAGTAAGTACATAAACGTTGGCAGGGACCGTGATGATGATGGAGGTGGTAGCTAATGAGAGCCAAAGGCTTAACATCGAAGCCACGTAGTAAACCACGTTTAGAGGAAGAGATTCCTGGAGGAAAACCCCAGCCATGGAAGGGGTTAAAATAGAAGCTTCTCTGCAGTCCCTTAAAACATATAGTGGAAAAGTCCAGAACGGAGATTCTGACCATGGGCAGAGAAGCGGAGAGGCTGAAGACGCTTCACCAGGGACACATTTTAACACAGTGTTTGTCACCGACGGAGAGTGGCTCTGGGAAAGGGAACCCCGAAATGAATTCACCTGACCCTCCCTCCGCTCCCTGTCTTGGGGGGACCGGTGACAAGGAGAGACACTCGTTTCGCAGGGGGCCCAAGGGTCCAGATCTTCCACACCCTGCTGTCTGGTCCTTGAAGCAAATTCCTGCTCCCAGAGCAGCGCCAGGGGCTGGCCTGGCGGCAGGTTGGGCTGCGAGCAAAGGCACACAGGGAGGCCTCCTTGGCGTCTGCCCCGGTCCCTGACTCGAGTCCCTTTCAGCTGACCTGCTCGAAGTGGAGAAAGATGCCGTTGACTCCAGGTGGCTCTGAACCTGCGACTCCCAGGGAGCCACAGGTAAACCACGCGTCGGAGTCTGTGGTTTATGCTGAGCAGCGGGAGGCCAAGACCTACCTATCCCCTTCCCTTCCTTCCTCCCTCCATCCCTTCCTTCCTTCCTTTCTTTCCTCCTCGTTTAGCAAATTCACAACAGATTGAGGCAGTCAGCTGCACGGACACCAGAGCGGGCTGCCTGGGTTCGAACCCCTGCTCGGCTACTGTGTCGGGTTCTCCAGAGAAACAGAACCGGTAGGATGTGTATTGTATACAGAGAAAAAAGATTTATTATAGGGACTTGGCTCATGCAGTATAGAGACTGGCAACTCCCAAGATCTTGGGGTGAGTTAGCAAAAGCTGGGAGGCTTGAGACCCAGGAAGAACCAGAATACAGGACGACTTTGATCTGAAGGAGTCTGAAGCGGGGTCCCACGAGCCTTGAGGATGAGGTTGCATAAATGTTGATCCCACCCCCACCTCATTAGATCTGAAGAAGCCCTTATCCCCACTTGAAGGCCATTAGAGAGGAGGAATTCTCCCTTATTCAGGGGAAGGTCAGCTTTTTGTTCTAATCATGCCTTCAACTGATTGGATGAGGCCCACCCACAGCAGGAAGGCAGTCAGCTTCCTTCTGTTCAGCAATGTAAATGTTAATCTCCAAAACACTCACAGCTACACCCAGAAAAATATTTGACCAAATATCTGGTACCCTGTGACCCATTCAACCTGATACCTAAAATCAGCCATCAGGGGCCGGGGAGCCGTGGGGTCAGGAGGCCAGCCCAACCTAGCAGGGAGCTCCAGAGCAAGGTTCACCCACTGAGGGTGGCTGCACTGGGCAGGACAGCCAGGCCCAGAACAGTATGACCTTGTTCAGAAGCTTGGGTTAAAACGTCCATCAGCTGGTGAAAGGCTAAACAAAATGAGGTCTGCCCATACAATGGAACACCACTTGGTCGTAAGGGGGAATGAGGCTCTGATGTGCTCTATGGTGCGGATGAATATTGGGAACATTAGGCTGCATGGAAGGTTCTAGGCCTGCAGGCCCACGTGGATATTCTGTTATTAGTATGCATTATATGCCTTATATGGATTATTGTGTTTAATCCGTGAAATAACCTTGTGGGGTACTCCTCTTTCTGTAGTCTCCTAAATGAAGACTTGGAAGGCCGCATGTGGTATGGTTGTATTTATATGAAATGTCCAAAACAGACAAATCAGTAGACCAGAATCCAGGGGCTCAGGGAGGGGAACGGAAAGGACTGCCTGTGGGCAGAGTGTTCCCTTTGCAGGTGATGAAAATGCCTTAAACTTAGATCGTGCTGATGGTCGCACAACTCTGTGAATATGGTAAAAATCATTACATTGTACACTTTCAAGGGGTGAATTATATCTCAGTAAATATGTCAGAAACATGGACATAGGGCTCGAGTCCCTGGAGATATTTACAGCTGGAGGCTGTCAGCGGACCACACTCCTTACAGCTGAGCCGCGGATTCTTTCTTAAAGGGAGATCTGATGGAGCACCCATGTGTCAGCCATGCCACGGGGCACTGACAGAGTGTCCTCTGGCTCGGATGTTCTTTCGGGACTGCTGCTGACCAGTGGATCTGGACCGGTGTCCACACTGGTGGACTTCGGTGCCGATCAGTGTTGACCAATGTTCCCGCCGTCAGAGGGGCCCTGAGCCAGCAGGTGTTTGGTGTAGCCACAAGCGAACGCTCTGGGTACAAGCTAGAAGGTATGGTATGGTCAGCCAGTGCCCGAGGAAGATGGTGGGTTTCCAGGAACATTCAGGAACTTTGTGTCATGAGCGCACAGAGGAGACCAGCTGGGTCGTGAGCCAGGCCCCCCTCAAACACAGACCCGGAGCTAAAGGGCGGCCAGGGGAGACGGGAGTGATCCGTGTGGACCCGGAGCACACTCGTGGACCCGTGTGGCTGCACCTGGAGCGGGTGGCTGGCTGGCTGGGGTGTGGGCGCGGGTGGCCCGGGTGGGTGCGCAGAGTGGGGGATGAGTTTGGGCACGAGTTTGGACCTGGGGCCTGCCTGCAGTCGCTGGCACGGAGGGTGTCCTGGCCTGGCGCACCCAGGCCCGTCTTGTCCTGCTGCTGTTGCTAGCCTTCCACTCGCCTCCTGTCATTTTTACCTTCAGCTCATTCGCCTTTCTCTTTGGGAAAAGTTTGCTGAACTTTCTGGCTTCCCATGATTTGCATTTCACAATTGTCGAGGGAGCATCTGGGTGGTGGTTTGCAAAGGAATTACTCTCTTTCTTCCCAGTGGGGAAGAAGGCAGAAATTTTAAGACAACTTTAAAATGGAGCCCGATTATGCAGGAATTTGATCCCTGGGTCCTTCTCCTCAAACCAGACTGCCGTGTTTTGTGCGGCACTTGGTAAGCTGCCAGACAAGCTCGCTAATTTACCAGTTAATGACAGTCCTCTAGAGTGTTCCTCTTGCCCCTGGAGAGATTTTAGACCCAGCCAGGGTAGATTTGCCATTATCAATTATGCACAGTTTTAAACAAGAAATGGCCAGCAGGAGCCTCTTTTTTGAAGGAGTGGGGAGTGGGAAGTGAGGGCAGCCTGCAGCTGCCGCCTGAGGCCAGGAGGCCTGAGGCCAGGAGGCACGATGCATGGGGTTTTCAAATGAGGTGGAGATGTCTGGCCTTTCGTGTTCAAACTGGACACATGTCAGAGTAAAAAATACACAGAGCGAAAATTGTACAGCTCTGGCCATGGCCTGTTCCAGACGCCGGGGAGGGTGTGTGTCCAAACTCTCTTCGGCGCACATCTCACAACAGCTTTGATGGGGAACTGCGGCCTGCACCTGTGGCTCAGGACCGGGGGGCCAGTCCCCATGCTGGGGTGCTTCTCTGTCAGGCCTCCCCTGGCATCGCGGCCAACATCCGCGCGCTCACTGCATGCTTATCTGGCCCTTAGCACATGTCCTGCACAAAGGTTGCAGACAAGGCAGCCCCAGCGCCTATCCTCAGACAGCTCAGGCCTCGTGTGTTCTGAGGTGTGAATCCTCCTGCAGGTGACCCAACTTTCATTTTTTTTTTAGATTTTTGATAGTCTATGCATGATTCACTTGCTCCTTCTCCCCAGCCCCTGAAGCAGTTGTCTATAGACACGGATGCTGCCTCTCTCCGCCCTTAGACTGGAAGGAGGTCTTGTCCTGACAAGTCCGTAAAAAGTAGTCACTCCCGTTTTGTGCCCTACGAGCGCCCCACGGGCTGCCGTTGTCCGAGGACTGTTTTGAAACAGCTTCAATGTTGCGTGACCTCTCTGGACATCACGTGCACACATCTCGTTAAAGATGAGCAGACCATCCCAAGTGTTGATGCGTGGTGTCGTTTTGCATTCTCTCTGGTTCCCTGCATCAGTGGTGGCCATTGCAAAGATCCCCCAGAGGGAAGACCCCTCGATGATACGGAAGCCCGAGAGTTGCTGCAGCATACACAGAAGAGTGAGCTCTGCGAGTATCCCAGCCCCCAAAAGAGGCTGAGGCCCTGTCTTCACGGAAAGCTGGGAGAGCACCACTGCCTCCCAGTGGGCTCAGCGCCCCCCTCCAGGCTCTGAAAGAACTGCGGAAGGAGGAATTCCACAATTGTGTTGTGTTGGCACCTTTGCTGAAAAGTAATTGGCCATATTTGTGAGAGTCTATTACTGGGCTCTGTTCTGCTTCTTTAATCTGTGTGTCGAACCTTTCACTAACACTCTTATTATCCTGACTACTGTAGCTTTGTAGTAAGCCTTGAAATCAATTTGTTCTCTTTCCACATCGTTTTACTGAATACAGTTCTCTTCCAGAAACACTCCCCATATAACTTTGAGAGTTAACTTGTGTAGAATCTTCAAAAAACCTTGTTGGAATTTTGGTGGGAATTGCACCAAATCTATAATTTGGGGAGGATTAACATTTTAACAATATCGAATCTCTGAGTCCGTGGATATGGTATAACTCCCCATTTAGTTAAATCTGATTTCTTTCATCAGTGTTTTGTCATTTTCTGCACACAGAACTTATTTTGTTAGCTTTACATGTATTTCATTTTTATACTATTGTAAATGGTACTTTTTAAAAAAGATTTATTTATTTGAGAGAGAGAATGAGGGAGGAGGGGCAGAAGGAGAGAGAGAAGCAGTCTCTCCACTGAGCAGGGAGCCTGATGTGGGGCTTGATCCCAGGACACTGAGATCATGACCTGAGCTGAAGGCGGATGCTTAACTGACTGAACCACCCCAGTTGTTTGTTGCTGGTACCTTGAAAGTCAATTTATTTTTTTGTACATTGATTTTGTATCCTGTGAATTCACTAAACATACTTATTATAGTAACCTTTTTGAAGATTCTTTGGTACTTCTATTTAGATGATTATGTCATCTACAAATAGAGACATTTTATTTCTTCCCTTTCAATTTGTATGCATGTTATTCCCTTTTCTTGTCATATTGCATTAACCAGGATTTCTGGTATGATGCTGAATAGGAGTGGTGAGAATGGACAAATCTTGCCTTGTTCCCAGTCTTAGGGGAAAGCATTCAGTCTTTCACCATTAAATATGATGTTACCTGTAGTTTTCTTGTAAATATCCTTTATTGGGTTGTGGAAGTTACCATCTATTTCTACTTCGCTTAGAGTATTTATCAGGAATTGATGTAAAATCTTGTTAAATGCTTTTCCTGCATCTGTTGAGATGATTGTATAGTTTTTCTTCTTTAATATAGTAGGGTAGAGTACATTGACTGATTTTTGAATGTTTTGACTTTCATTCCCAGGCAAAACCACACTTAGTTGTAATGTATTATTATTTTTATATATTGCTAGATTCAGTTTGTTAACATTTTATTTTATTTTTTTATTTTTATTTTTTAAAGATTTTATTTATTTGAGAGAGAGAATGAGAGACAGCACGAGAGGGAAGAGGGTCAGAGGGAGAAGCAGACCCCCCGCCGAGCAGGGAGCCCGATGTGGGACTCGATCCCGGGACTCCAGGATCATGACCTGAGCCGAGGGCAGTCGCTTAACCAACTGAGCCACCCAGGCGCCCTTGTTAACATTTTATTGAGTGTTTTTGCTTCCGTATTCTTGAGTGATGTTGGTCTATGATTTCCCGTAGAGTCTCTGTCTGGTTTTGGGTATCAGAGAAAGGCTGCTTAATAAAGTAAATTCTATTCTCTCCTCCTCTGTTTTCTTAACATTTGTGTAGCATTGGCATTATAGTTAGTTTAGAATTAGTACTATCCTATGGTTCATATTCTTTGGTCTATCCATTTATTTGTACACGTGTGTATATTAAGAACCTCATTAAATTGTAAGCTTATTCAAGGCCAGAGAACCACCCCTCCCCCTGCCTTCACCATCATGTGTATAAACTACACCATAGCACTTATTTTTTATTGAGATAAAATATATTTAATGTAAAATTTACTCTTTTAGCCATTTTTAAGTATACGGTCCGATAGCAGTAAGTACATTCACAGTGTTGTGCGGCCTCACCATCATCCATCCCCAGAACTTCTTTCATCTTCCTCAACTGAAATTCTGTCCCCATTAAACACTAACTCCCCATCCCAACCCCCATCCCCTGGTGCTCACCATTCTGTGTTCTGTCTCTGTGAATTCGATTCCTCTACATACCTCACAGAAATGGAACGAAACAATAGTCATCCTTTTGTGTCTGACATTTCACTTAGTGTAATGCCTTCAAGCTTCATCCACGTTGTAGCAGGTGTCAGAATTTCTTTCCCTTTTAAGGCTGAATAATACTTTATTGTGTGTATACACCACATTTTGTTTATCTAGTCAACCATTGGTGGACATCTGGGGTATTACCGCCTTTCGGCTACTGTGAATAATGCCTCTGCGAACTTGGGTAGGCAAATGTCTGTTCCAGTGCCCACTTTCCCTCATTTTGGATATACACTCAGAAGTGGACTAGCTGAATCATAGGGTCCTATGTTTACTTTTTCGAGGAACCACCGTAGACTTTTCCACAGTGGATACACCATTTTACCTTCCCACTAGCAATGCACAAGCGTTCCACTTTCTCTGTATCCTCGCCAACACTTGTTATTTGCTGGGTTTTTTCTAATAGCCTTCCAAATGAGTGTGAAGTGGTATCTCACTGTAGTTATACCATGGTGCTTTGTATAGAGTTTTGCCCCTAGTGGAGTGCTTATTGCTTGAAATCAAGAGGTTAATAAGGGCAGGGCCCTGCCTCTCTGCAGTAGTGGACGCCATATTTATTTAAAGTCAGTTATTGTATATCATAGCTCTCATTTACCAAATCTACGCGTGGATCCAGAGAAAGTTCCATAGAATTTAGCTCTGGAGCAGGTAGTAAGCTTCTGGTCCTTTGAGAAAGAAGGCTTTCTTTGCTCCCCAAACAGAGCCCCAGGCAGAATGGCCAGAGGGTGTCAAGAGATCCCAGCTGCCATTGGGTATCAGGCACCAATGCCCTGGGTGACGGAGTATGAGGCCTGACCTCTCTGGGACTCAGTTTCCCCCTCTTGTACACTGAGCAGATAGGATCAGAGTGCTGGTTCTCAGCCTTGACTACACTGTAGTTGCTTGGGGAGATTTTAAAAATCTCCATTCCCACGCCTCACCTTGGGCCAATTCTAGCTGAATCTCCAGGGGGGTGGGGACCAGGCCCCAGTATTCTCGAAGCTCCTCTGATGGTTCCAGGGTGTGGCCAGGGGTGACACCTGGGATTAGAGCCGTGGTTCCCATCCCTGGTTGAGCACTTGAGTCACCTGAGCTGCTGATTTACAAATACGGGTCCCCCGGCCCCTTCCCTGGAGGTTTTGGTTTGGTAGCTCTGAGAGGGGTGCCCAGAATCTGTATTTCAGACAAGTCCTCCTGATGATTCTCAACACCAGACACATCTTGGAAACATGGAAAGGGGGCAGCAGTTCTTCAACCTGGTTGTGTGTATGAGTCACTGTGGATCTTGTAAAAATGTAGACTCCCAAGTCAGTGGGTGGGTGGTTGGCGGTGCTGGGCTCCCAGGTGGTGCTGGTGCTGCTCATCGGGGACCCCACTTTGTGCAGTGAGGGAGTAGAGGCCTCCCAGGAGGCCTCCACCGGCCTGAAGCTCTGCAAGCCCCCAAGCAGGTACAGCCCCTGCCCCTGGTGAGTCCTAGCTCCCCCATGGCCCCTGCAGGGCTGCTGCTGCCCGCCACCCTGCTGTAGGTATTCTTGGCTGTCTTTGCTGTCTCCGTTCTCCCTGTCCTGGCTGTGTGCCTGGAAATGAGCAGCAGAATGCAAGACCCCGGCCAGGCGAGGCACACACAGGACTGCCTCTCTGCAGAGCTGCCCAGGCTCCCCACTCTACCCCACCACCCGGCTCTGGCACCGCGGCTCCAGGAGCCTGGCGAACCAGAAGCTTCCAGCATAGAAGCACAGCTCCTTCTCCAGTGAGGCTTTTCCCAGAGACGTGTTTCAAGTACCGATTTGGTGTCCTTGTGCTTCTGATCTTGCCAGCCTTTCACGAGCCATTCCCTTGAATGACGACAAGCAGTCTTGATATGCTGGGTTAAAAATCTTTCAATTGGGGCTTGTTTGTTTATGAAACAGCATCAATTATCAGGGATTTCCAAACTGGCTTCCTTTCTACTGGCGTCGGCATCCAGAGCGGCGCCGCCAGCCGCCAGCCGCGGTGACAGCCGTGTTTTGGTGTTCCTGTTGGGCCTCGCAAGTCTCGGGGGTGGGAAGGGGGGCCCGGCGTGTTTGGAGCGCGAGGGATAAAAGCTCGTTGAAACACCTGTGCTCCTGTGTTCAGACGCTCCCCGATCTCGCATGTTTTATTTGGTGGCTGTTATTTTGCAGCACGTTGTGAACGGAAATCATTATCAAGAACGTGTGCCGGGGGCGCCTGGGTGGCTTAGTTGCTTGAGCGACTGCCTTCAGCTCGGGTCATGATCCTGGAGTCCTGGGATCGAGTCCCGCATCGGGCTCCCTGCTCGGCGGGGAGTCTGCTTCTCCCTCTGACCCTCCTGACCCTCCCCCCCTCTCATGTGCTCTCTCAGTCTCTCTCTCTCTCAAATAAATGAATAAAATCTTAAAAAAAAAAAAAAAAAAAAAAGAACGTGTGCCGGGAAGAAGTGGGTTTTCATGGCTCCTGGCCCCCCAGGCTGCAGGGGAAACCACAGTGCTCGCTTGGCCGCTGGGCAGAAGCAAACCTAAGCAAACAGTGTGGGCAAAGTGAGGCAGAGAGAAGAAAGGCAGGGGGAGAATTTGCCTTGAAGGGGAGAGAGCGTTTGGCTCAGGCACTCACATTTTTTAAAAATTTACACATTTTCCAGAAGCAGGTGGCATTGAAGAGACTAGGAGTATTAGGTGTCCTTTGGGGGACAACTGCAGGAAACCCAGCTCAAACCAGCTTAAGCAAAAGAAGAGGTTTATGTATTCATGTCAGAGAAACATTGAGAGGTGTGTCAGCTTCAGGTATAGCTTGATCCAGGGCCCCAAACAGTATCTCTCCTCTCTCTCGGGGAGGGCTTCATTCTCAGGTAGGCTCTCTCTGGGTGCAGGCCCCAGGCAGCCCCAGGTCCCATACCATCAGCTTAGCAGCCCCAGCAAAAAGGAAGCTCCTTTCTGGAAAGCCATGGTGCAGCCTCTCATTGGCCCGGCTTGGATCAACTTGCATACTGATCCAGTCCCTGTGGGCAGGAGGAGCCAGCACTCAGATTGGCCACACCCGGGCCTTCCTCACATGCAGCCCTGCAGCCCTGGGGTGAGTTAACTTCAAACATGGCACAGGGATGAGAGAGGACCAGGGTGGCTCCCAAGGGAAATCAGGACCATTGGCAGGCATCGATAAGCCCAGGGAAGCAGCAAGTGTCCTCGTGCGGCATGTGGAGCAGCCCCCTGTACCCCCTTCTCAGTCAGCGTAGCATGTCCTTCATGTCAGTAAAACAGGAGGCTTTGACTCACATCAGTGACTCAGAACCATCTTGAAGGATTGGTACCCCTCGGAGTGCCTGGGTGGTTCAGTCAATTAAGCATCTGCCTTTGGCTTGGGTCGTGATCCCAGGGTTCTGGGATCAAGCCCCATATCAGTCCCCCTGTTCAATGGGGAGTCTGCTTCTCCCCCCGCATTTGTGCTCCCTCTCACTCGTGCTCTTCCTCTCTCAAATAAATAAAATCTTTAAAAAAGAAATTGGCACCCCTTCAGGGCACCAGGGTGGCTCAGTCGGTTAGGGGACCGAGTCTTGATTTCAGCTCAGGTCATGATCTCTGGGTCATGAGATCCAGCCCCGCTCAGCAGGGAGTCTGCTGGAGATTCTTTCCCTCTGCCCCTCCCCTGCTCTCTCTCTCTCTCTTTCTCTCTCAAGTAAATAAATAAAAAAAAGAATTGGCAGCCCTTCTTAATATCCAAGATGTCTAAAGAACTCCACAACTCTACCAAAGAAACAAATAATCCGATTAAAAATGAGCAGAGGACCTGAACAGACATTTTTGCGAAGAAGACAGCCAGATGGTGGACAGACATATGAACAGATGCTCAACATCACTCATCATCAGAGAAATACAAATCAAAACCACAAGGAGATACCACTCACACCTGTCATTATGGCTAAAATCAAAAACACAAGAAACAATAGGTGTTGGCAAGGATGCGGAGAAAGGGGTCCCCTCGTGCACTGTTGGTGGGAATGTAAACTGGTGCAGCCACTCTGGAAAACAGAATGGAAATTCCTTAAAAAGTTAAAAATAGAACTACCAGAGGACCCAGTCGTTCTACTTCTGGGTATTTACCTGAAGACAGCCCAAGTGTCCATCAGTAGATGCCTGGATAAAGAAGACATGGTGTATAGATACACTATGGAATATTACTCAGCCAGAAAAAAGAAGGAAACCCTGCCATTCATGACAACCGGATGGACCTAGAAGGAAGGAGGCTAAGTGAAATAGGTCAGGGAAAGACAAATACCATATTATCTCACTCACGTGTGGAATCTAAACAAAAGAAAACAAAACAAATGAACGAAACAGACTCATAACTACAGAGAACAGACCAGTGGTTGCCAGAGGGTTCCAGGGAAGTGGGGGATGGGCGAAATGGGCAAAGGGGATTGAGAGGCGCAAGCCTCCAGTTATAAAATAAATAAGTCCCAGGGATGAGACGTACAGCCTAGGGAATACAGTCAATAGTATTGTAATAACTTCTGGTGGTGACTACATGTACCGTAGGAACAGTTCATAATGTGTATATAATTGTTGAATCACTATGTTGTGCACCTGAAACTCATATAACATTGTGTGTCAACTACGCTTCAGTTAAAAATTTTAAAAAGTCATTTATTTTTAAAAAAATGGCGCCCTTTTGAGAATTTGAGACCCATGGACCCATCCCCTCCCAGAAAATACACATGGTCAACCATTTGCCTCTAATTCCTAGGGGACACGGGCCCTGCAAGGGTGCCTGGCGTGGAGTCGCTGGCCCGGGTGCTCCCCCAGGCAGCAGATCCCAGGCTCAGGGGAATACTGGGCTCCCTCCGGTGCCTGCCGAATCAGCATTTCTGGGCCAGGGTGAAGGCCTTCTTTGTTCTCTAACTTGGAGGAGACAGAGTGGCCATCTTTTTTTTTTTTTTTTTTTTTTTTAAAAGATTTTTATTTATTTATTGAGAGAGAGAGCACGAGAGAGAGGAGGGTCAGAGAGAGAAGCAGACCCCCTGCCGAGCAGGGAGCCCGATGCGGGACTCGATCCAGGGACTCCAGGATCATGACCTGAGCCGAAGGCAGTCGCTTAACCAACTGAGCCACCCAGGCGCCCCAGAGTGGCCATCTTGAAGAGACTCCACCCCAAGAGCAAAGGCAAGAAATCTCATTTGTGTGCATTTTTCTTGCACTTAGAGCTGCTGCTTGCCTGGGTTTACTTACTTGGAAGTGAAACGAACAAGGCTTCAGGCGCACGGGGAGTGCTTGTTGTCACTGATGTTGTCCCCAGTGGGAGGGGAACACATCGGTCATCGAACCCAGATGTCCGTGATGATGAGCCCATTGAGTCCTGTGTTTCAGTTCCACACGGCAGGCTGGGAAACTCGGGGGCTTACTGCAATGCTTGGCGTACAGCAGGCATCCAATAAATGCACGTAGGGATTAATTAAAGGATGAATGAGTGAGCAGTAAGTAAGCAATGGACTATTCCAGAAATTAATTCTTTAAAAACAAACTGGGATGGTTTCACACTAGAAGACAGGGCCTGGATTAGAGCTGTGAGCAGGCGCCGTGAACACGTGGCCCTTCACCCCCACCCACCCGTCTCACCCAGAGTGCGTGCCCTTCTCCTCTGTCCCATCTGCCAACCCTGGCACCACTGACATTGGGGCCGGGTAACTGTTTGTGACGGGGGCTGTCCCACACCTAGGATGTTGAGCACTCTCCCTGTCTCCACCACTACCTGCTAGTAGCTCCCCTCCCCCATTGTGACGACCACAAATGTCCCATAGATTGCCAAATGTCTTCTTGGGGCAAAATCACCCTAGATTGAGAACCCCGTCCTCACGTTTTATATAAAAAAAGGGTCCCGTTGCCAAAAAGCAGGGACTCGGCCACTTGCACTAAGGATTTAGGAGAGACCGGGCTTATCAGAAGTGGGCTCTGTGTCTTTTCTGCTGGGCTCTGGTCTGGGCTGTTTACTTTCGAAGGCCCTGCTCCCTTGGGTCCGGGGCTCCTCTGTGAAGGAGAAAATGGGGGAGCTGAGAACCCCAGCTCTGCGGGAGGGCGTGGCAGCCAGGGGGCCTGAACTTTCGGGAAGGCTGTCCCATGACGAGAGGGATGACGTTATAGCCCTACCTGCCGCGTTTGAGTGCCGAGGGTGCGCAAACCCCGCACTAAGCGTGGGACACGCTTCCTGCCATCGGATCTTCAACACCAGGCAACTATCATTAGCCCATTTTGCAGCTGAGCAAACTGAGTCTGAGAGAGGCTGTGTGAGTGGCCCGAGGTCACACGGCAGGTCAGTGGTGGAGGTGGATTCTAACCCAAGCTTCCACGGCAGGGAGGCCTCTGTCTGCATCTCTCCCCGGTGACCTTGGAGAGCTTGGTACCTGGAGCCCCTGAAAGATCGCTCCTGAGGCTCCACCCCCGTGCGGGAAAGATGCTGGCCCTGGTCTCAGGTGCCCAGAGTCCAGCCCGGGGTCCCCTCCAGCTGACCATGGTGCTGTTCTCTCCCCGTAGGGTGTTTTTCCTGAATGTGCCATTCGATTCTGTCATTGAGCGGCTGACCCTGAGGAGAATCGATCCTGTCACGGGAGAAAGGTTGGTGCCAGGCTCCCAGTGGCTGGCCGTCTGAGGGCTCCGGGGGTCGGGCCCTGCTGGGGAGCCTCCCCTGTCCGTCCGGCTGACTGATGATGCCACAGCAGGATGGGTCTGGGCATGACACCGACAGAAGACTCTAGAAAGGGGGTTCCTCCAGTCGGTTCCCCTGGGCAGTGTCTGTGGACCCTCCACCTGGGAGAGTAGCCAGGGAATGGACGTCCGAGGCGAAAGGTGTGCCCACTCTGTCCCGAGTAGCAGTTCTGACCTGTGCATGTGACGTGGCTGGATTGGGCAGGCGACCCCGAGACACTGTCACGGTGATGCGCACGGCCGAGGAGGCTCCTATAGAAACATGCCCGTGGGAACCAGTCCACCAGGGCGCCCACCCTGAGTCCCAGGAGGTGAATTCTGAGTTTTATCCTGCGGTCGACCAAGTATAATCACTGTGTTGGTGCTGAAACGCAGTCGAAAGTCCCCACAATCACAAAGAGGTAGAAGCTTCCATCCTCACTGGCACCCAGGGCCACGTTTCTGGGTAGGGGGACTCAGGAGTGGAGTGGGGAGGGGCAGGAAAGAAACACCAGGATTTTTCTTTTTTTTTTTTTTTTTTGATTTTTTTATTTATTTATTTGAGAGAGAGAGAATGAGAGACAGAGAGCATGAGAGGGAGGAGGGTCAGAGGGAGAAGCAGACTCCCTGCCGAGCAGGGAGCCCGATGCGGGACTCGATCCCAGGACTCGAGGATCATGACCCGAGCCGAAGGCAGTCGCCTAACCAACTGAGCCACCCAGGCGCCCCCCAGGATTTTTCTAAACTACAGGTTGATTTCTCGTCCTTACGCCGAGGGAGGGTCTCACTGACCCATGTTAAGTCCAATGGCCTTCACACTGCCCTGCCCCTGGGGTCCCTCCCTGTAGTGACTGTCTGTGGCCCTTCCTGTCCTCTCCGCTCACATTCGCTGTTACGATGTCCCACTCCCCCATTCGGCTGCAAGCTCTAGGAGCACAGAGCCAACGCTGTCTTGCCTCACATTGCCAGGAGCAGACATATTGCCAGACAAATAGCAGATGCTTGATAAATACTGTTCAGAGGGAAGAAGAAAAGGGAGAAAGGAAGGGGAGGAAAGAAAGAAAGGAATTGGGGACTTAATATATTCTATTCTGTCCACCTGTCACTGACCTGCATCCTCCCTGGGGGAGGGACATACTTTGCGTCTCTGGGGCACCAGGGCCCAGCTGAGGGTGTGCACACTGCTGGTGTGCAGTAAATGTTTGCTGGTGGTGGGCACGGTGACCAACTGGGTCAACAGTGGGACAGAAGGCCCCTTCTTCTCCTGCCCTCTGGGCCAGACCATAGGTCACCTGCTTCCCCCGCTCTCTCGTAGGTACCACCTCATGTACAAGCCCCCTCCAACCATGGAAATCAAGGCCCGCCTCCTGCAGAACCCAAAGGATACTGAAGAGCAAGTCAAGCTCAAAATGGATCTGTTCTACAGGAATTCCTTGGAGCTGGAGGAGTTCTATAAGCACGCCATCATCCTCAACGCGGACCAGGACCCATACACAGTGTTTGAATACATAGAGAGTGGGATCATTAATCCTCTGCCCAAGAAAGTCCCCTGATGGGCTCTGAGCAAGGAGCATCCTGCAGGGAAACAAAGTTAATGCCCTCCCCAACCTCCTGGAACCTCAGCCGAGCCAATAAAGAGTGCTGGGTGCAGTCTTATGTGTCCTCAAGGTGAGGTGGCGAGAAGGTGGCCTTGTTTTGGGGTCTGGGGACACGGGACAGACAAAGCCCAGGGAGGCAGTGGAGTGCAGCAGAGCTCCGGGACCCACGCGCCGGGTGCCCTTGGATGAGGCACGGACCCTCAGAGCCTCACCTACAATCAGAGCAGGGGTCATGTCAGTTCCTGCTCGTGGGGCGCAAGGGAAGCTCTCAGCCCAGTGCTGGGCACACAGCGAGTGCTCAAGAAATGTAGTTTTTAAACGCCCCCCTCTCTAGAGCAGCCCCGTCCCGCAGTGCTGGGCACGCACTCTCTGCACCGCCCAGCACGGCGGCCATGAGCCATAGACGGTTACCATCTAATTGCACTTAATTTTTACTAATTTAAATATAAATATATTATAAATATAAATTTATATTACAAATATAAATAGTTACAGGTGGCTTCCTGGCTGCCACATGGGACCGTGTGGTTCTAGACACACTTAACTGTTGCTTAAGATGCGCTGGAATCCGGGCACCTGGGTGGCTCAGTCAGTTAAGCGTCTGATTCTTGATTTCAGCTCAGGTCATGATCTCAGGGTTGTGCAATTGAGCCCCATGTTGGGCTCCGTGCTGGGCGTGGAGACTGCTTAAGATTTTCTCTCTCTCCCTCTCTCTAAAAAAAAAATAATAAAGTGCCAGAACCCCTTAGAAGGCCTGCTCTCAGGTCCCAGGGAAGCAGCCCCTCTGGGCTTGCAGAGCCTGCAGTCCACAGGTGTGGACACCAGGGGGACAGGACGGCCGCATCCTCTGCTGATGGAGCTCTTGATCCTCTTCCATGAGCTCCCTCCTCCTCCCACCTCCCAGGTGATCTCCCCATCAATAGAAGAGGACACTGCAGCCAGAGAGGGTGAGTGACTTGCTTCAGGTCCCCTGGAGCCACCTACACCTGAACCTGGTGCTCTGGGACTCTCTGCCTGTGGGACCTCGGGAGGGCCAGGTCAGCCTGGGCCCCAGACTGCGGTTCCAGCCTCTTGGCTCTGAGGATGCTCAGGTACTCTGGGCCTCATACCCCTTCTAGCCTGGGGTAGCCCAAACCCCTCCAGCCACCATCTGACCCTGATCCCGGCCAGGCCTCACAGGCCTGGGTCCTCTCTCCAGGGGTGACTTCTGCTGGGCGACTCAGCCATTAACCCTCTCTCCCTGCCCTGTTCAGACACTGGGTCCCACCTCCTGAAACTCCATCAGAGGCCTTCCCCTCCCAGACCCCACTTCTTCCCAACCCCCACAGGGAAGGGGTGTCTACCCTGAATGTACCCTGACAGTGGGCTCCTGCCCATTGTCCCAGTTACAGACCACATGACCTCAGGTTGCAAACGCTCCATGCGTGATGAGACTCTGCTAGCTTACACCCAGCACCCCCAGGTTGGAGGAGACAGTAAAGCAGAAAGGTGGCCAGCCCTGGCCTGGCTAGGATTGCTTCCCTTACCCCCACTCTAGTCCTCTGCATGTCATTTCAGATCCCACTTTACCAGAACTCTCCCACGAAACACCATTTGGATGTAAATCCTTAGCCAAAGACACAAAACATTCATTCACATATTAACGCTCGTTTTGTGGACGCCCTGCTCTCGGGGCCTGGCCACACCATCAGCTCAGAGGTTCTGCACGCTCTGTGCCTGCTCTGTGAGGCCCGTGATGTCCGCCCGGAGCATGGGCCGCGGAACCAAGCAGCCTGGGTCCCCACGCTGCTGTGTGATCTTGGGCAAGTTACCTAACCTGTCTGGATCCTTGTAAAACGAGCAAAATAGTCATTGCCTCGTAGGCAATGCTGAGCAAGTATTGGGGATTAGTTAATGCAGGTTAAGGCCAAAAACAGGGCAGGGCACAGAGTACATGCGGGATGAAGGCACTGGCTCTGTCTCACCTGATTCACAACTCCCCCAGAGGTCAGTGCTGGGAGAAGTGAAATGACTTGCCCAAGGCTGCACGTGGCAAGTGGCAGCAGGGGGTCAGCCCCCAAGTGCCTCTGCGCGTCCCGGAACTCCACGTGGGCCCGGGGTGGGCACCTGCTGATCCCACTGTCGCTGCCGGGCTGGTCCCTGCGGGTCCCTGCCACCTTCCGCGCCCGCCAGCATCCCGGATTCGTCGGCGCCTGTGGGCCAGGGACCGCGCGGGCTTCATTGAGATGCACTGGCGCGCGCGCGGGTCCCCGGCGCGCCCCTCGGGTGTGCGGCGGGCTGGGCGCAGCGCGGGGTCGGCCCAACACGCTGGGGCTCGTGTAGATCGCTCCCCCGGAAAGGAGCGAACGGCCTCATCCCCTCCCCGCCGCCGCCCCTCACGTCGCCCTGCGTAGCAGAGCTTCCCGGCTCCTCGGCTCGTCGCTGGGAGGCTGCGCGGCGGCCAGGCCCCGCTGACGGCAGCCGCGCTCCAGCTCCCCGCCTACTGGCGCGGCCGGCCTGGGCAGTTCGGGCGTCCAGGTCCAGCCCCCGTGACGCTGCATCTGGGGCTTCCCGGCCCAGAGAGGCCCAGGCCCGAGGCTGGAGGGCAAGCATCTGGCTAGCTTCTCGATCCGCGGCTGTGCTTGAAGTTACCCACCGAGTCTGATTAGAGGTCACTTGCGAGGGAGCAAGTCGCTTTCGACCTTGTCTTCATTAGAGTAGCTGCTGGGGTCATTTCCAGTCTCTTTTATCAGAACGTTGTCACCGCAGACTCTCGCTCCCGCTCGGCTCCCAGCGCGGCTCAGGTCTGCCTTTGTGCCTGTCCCCTCCCTTTCCTACTCCCCTGGCAGTAGAGATCCGGGGGTGCCAAGGCCCCTTGGGGTGTCTGCCGGCCACACCCACAGCCTCCACAGGGGCTTCCACTGTGGGACCGGGGTTACACCTGCTGGTCACTCTGAGCGGGCCGACCAGCTTCTCTGTCCTGGGAATTTGGGAGGACAACCAAGGGCAGCTGATGACCCTCTTCTTACTGCTTGCAGGAAGGAGAGCACTCCTGGCGCAGTGAAGCACAGCAGGGCAACAGAGCGTGAAGCAGGCACGTGACCACCTCATGCACTCAGCAAGTCCCCCAGGCTTCCTGTGTGCCGGGCACTGGGGAGACAGGAGACAAGGGGGAAGGATGGACTCTCTGCCATTGCGAAGCTTCTGCTTCACAAAGATGAAGAAAGAGAGACGAGAGACAAAGAGACACCATCTTATTTCCAGTGGTTCCTGACTCCCATCTCTGCCCTCGGGTCCCCTGTCCTCCCAGCATGCTCCCCTTCTTTGGCCTCGGGCATCAGACCAGTTTCTCCGGCACAGTGGTGCAGTCAGGACTAGAGTAGAGGGGTGCCCAGGAGCCGGCGAAGCGCGCAGGAGAGACTTCAATGAAGCCAGCGCTCAGGGCAGTCCCCCAGCGGAGGAGAAGGGGCTTCAGAAGCTGAGCTGAGGCACATATGAGGGTTCAGAGGAACGGGAACAGTGACACATTAGTTGACCATGGAACATGCTTCCATTTTAAAAAATAGATAATTATAAATATTTTGTTTTTTTAAAGATTTTATTTGACAGAGAGAGACAAAGCGAGAGAGGGAACACAAGCAGAGGGAGGGGGAGAGGGAGAAGCAGGCTTCCCGCCGAGCAGAGAGCCCGATGCGGGGCTCCATCCCAGGACCCTGGGATCATGACCTGAGCTGAAGGCAGACGCTTAACGACTGAGCCACCTAGGCGCCCCTAATTATAAATATTTTTATTATTGCGATGTTACTTACAAAATACCCGAACAACACAACAGAAGCATATCACATTGGACATGGAACTCCCATTCTTGCCAGGATAAAACCCTTAATTGCCATTCACTAGAGATAAGTAGAGGCAGAAGTTTGGGGTGGATGAATGGATGGGTGGGTTGGTCGGTGGGCAGATGGATACATAGGTGGGTGTGAACACCAATGTGTTTTTAAAAAAATTGTAGCAAGAACATTAAGCACGAGGTCTACCCTCTTAACAGATTTTTCAGTGTACAATACAGTGTAGGTGAGTATAGACACGATGTCGTACGGCAGATCTCCAGAAGTTTTTTTTTTTTTAAGATTTTATTTATTTGAGAAAGAGAGAGAGCATGAGCGGGTGGGGGGCGGGGGGGGGGAGGGAGAAGCAGACTCCCTGATGATTGGGGAGCCTGATGCAGGGCTAGATCCCAGGACCCCAGGATCATGACCTGAGCCGAAGGCAGAAGCTTAACTGGCTGAGCCACCCAGGCGCCCCCTCCAGAACTTTCTTATTGCATAAGTGAAACTTTACACCCGGTGAACAGCAAGTCCTCACGCCCCCTTCCCCAGCCCCGCACCTGCCATTCTGTGTCTGTGAGTTTGACTATTTCAGGGAGCTCAGATGAAGGAGATGATGCAGTTATCTGTCTTCTCGAAACTGGCTATTTCTCTTAGTGTCATGTCCTTCCGTGTGTCGCATGTGGTGACTTTCTTTAGCAAAACAGTTCTTATTTTTTTCACCAGCGGTCTGGGTCTGCCAGACAAGCTCTGACCTGTGGGGCTGGCCGTTCCTTCCGCTGGGTAAGAAGGCTGAGCTCAGGTTCACGGCCATCAGACACTTCTACTTAACTGTGAACTGGGTTTTGGTGATGCCCCAAGCGGTAGAGTTTTTTCTATTTCCTTTGCAAATCTTTTCCAGCTGATACTGGGCCCAGAGGCCAGAATGAGGATGTGACGTGTAATTTCCATGTCAATAGCCAGGGGAGCACCTGCCCCTTTATTCTCAGAAATGGCAGAACGCTCCACTGATCTCCAGGTACAGAGGAAGGACCCCAAAAGCAGACCTGTTCACAGGCCCAGGCAGGACATACCAGGACATTGCACCTGCTGCCCCGGCTTCCTGGGGAGCTTGCACCTGGAGGGGTGCAGGCACGAGGACCTCATCTGCAGTGACAATGTCATGCTCTCCACAAGGCCACCAGAAGACAGAACTTCTGTCCTCACACGCAGTGGAGGGAGATGCGTGAAAAGAAACCTTCTAGCCACTTAGGAAGCAACTTTATTGAGATAGAATTCACACATCATAGAGTTCATCCTGTCATGCAACCATCTCCCCGAATTTTAGAACATTCTGTCACCCCAAAAAGAAACCCTGCACCCATCAGCACTCACTCCCCATCTCCCCATGTCCAGCCCCACTGGCAGCCACTAATGTACTTTCTCTCTCTGGACGCTCCCTCTAAATGGGATCCTCTAGTTTGTGCCCGGGGTGTCTGGCTTCTTTCACTCAGCATGTGTTCAAGGTTCAGCCATGGCATGGTAGGTGTCAGCTGCTGGTGTGGGGCGTTCTCTCCTGCACTTACTGGCCATTCCTAGATCTTACTTTGAGAAATATCTGTTCAGATCCTTTGCCTATTTAAAAATTGAGTTGTGTCTTTTTAAAAAAAAAAGATTTTATTTACTTTTTTGAGAGAGAGAGAGAGAGCACAAGCAGGGGAAGTGGCAGCAGAGGGAGAGGGAGAAGCAGGCTCCCCGCCTAGCAGGGAGCCCGATGAGGGACTTGATCCCAGGACCCTGGGATCATCACCTGAGCCGAAGGCAGATGCTCAACCGACTGAGCCACCCAGGCGCCCCTGAGTTGTCTTTTTATTATTGAATTATGAGTTCCTTATATGTTCTCGATCT
The DNA here is from genome assembly GCF_002201575.2 of Neomonachus schauinslandi. Lineage (NCBI taxonomy): Eukaryota > Metazoa > Chordata > Mammalia > Carnivora > Phocidae > Neomonachus > Neomonachus schauinslandi. Next base: position 89,834,206 of record NC_058415.1, on the reverse strand, counting down.
AAGTCCTTTATTGGATGTAGGACCTGGAACTATGTCTCCTGTTCCTGGGTTGTCTGTTCCCTTTCTGGATGGGCTACTGTGTGTCACACAAAAATTCATGTTGATGAGGTTCCATTCATTTTTTCTTTTTAAAGATTTTATTTATTTATTTGACAGAGACAGAGACAGCGAGAGCAGGAACACAAGCAGGGGGTGTGGGAGAGGGAGAAGCAGGCTTCCCGCTGAGCAGAGAGCCCGATGTGGGACTCTATCCCAAGACTCCGGGATCATGACCTGAGCTGAAGGCAGCCGCTTAACAACTGAGCCACCCAGGCGCCCTCATTTTTTTCTTTTATCACTCGTAGTTCTGGATCCAAAGTCACAAAGACTTGACTCTCTTATTTTCTAAGAGTTCTATAGTCTTGGCTCTTATGTTTGGGCCAGTGGGTCATTGTGAGTTACTTTTGCCAGATGGTGTGAGGATGAGCCACCTTCATTCTTTCACATGCGGATATTCTAGCCACTTAAGAAGGTGACTTGTCCCTGAGCAGCCCCCGGGAGAGGTGTTCTGTCCAGGGCAGCCAGTCAGCGTCTGAGGATCCTCTGGAATGCTGGCTAAAATGAAGAGTCCTGGGCTCCATCCCCAGAGAGCCTGATTCAGCAAGTTTGCGGAAGGCCTGGAGACCTGTTTTTCTAGCAGACATCCCTTTGTTGATCAGTGTCTGTGGGCCTGAACCTGGAGAATCGCTGCATTGTTTTTCTGGAAGATCCTCACAGAACACGAAAATTCAAAAGGAGCTGGAGACTTCCACTTCTGGCAACGTGGCAGATTAGATATCCTGATGACCCCTCTTAAAGCCCCCGTGGCAATACTCTGAATGAAATATGGAAAAAAACCCCTTCTACAATTATAACCGAGGTGGCAAGAAAAAGTGGAAATATACAGAGATGGAAAACAATAAGAAAGTACCGATCCTGAGACAGGTGAGGCCAAGCACTGCCCGGGGAGTGTCTGCTGAGCGCTGGTGCCAGAGCAGCTTCGGGAGGAAAGGTCTCTGCGTGGGAGACTGGGAGAGACAGCGCGGAGTCCCCACAGGCAGGAAAGAGACGGGGAAACAGGCTTTACAGTGCATTTAATACGGCGGGGCCGGGGGCCCAGAATAGGTAAGGAGCTCCTACGGATTCCCGAACCCCACGCAGCCAAGTAGAAAAGTGGAAACGGACAGGAGCAGGTAGTTAACAGAAGAAAACAGGAATGGTCAAGTAACATGTGAACAATGCTCACCCTCATCAGTAATCACGGAAATGCCATCAATCACAGCGAGACCTGCTCTGCCCGCAAGCCACTTCCCACGGAAAAGCGCAAAGCGTTGAGGGAATGCTCTCGAAGGTACCGGGGATGGGGCGGTGGGAGGGAAAACCGGTCTGGAGACGTGTGATGCTGTTACTTCCCCCGTCCCCCCTCCCTGCTCCACGTGCCCACCCTCAGACCTGGACCCGGCGGTTCCTCTCCCGATGTCCCCAGGGGAACTACACAGAAAGACTCATGCAGGGAGGTTCATGGTCCTATTCATCATCATCTTAGCCCCAAACTGGAAACAACACAAGTCTCCATCAGTTGGTTTTTAGTTTAAATTCCAGTTAGTTAACATAGTGTTATATTGGTGTCAGGTGTATGATATATTGATTCAACACTTCCATACCTCACCCCTCGCTCATCACGGCAGGTGCGCTCCTGAATCCCCATCACCTGCTTCCCCCATCCCTCTGGTCACCAGCAGGGTGTTCTCTATGGTTAACAGTCTGTTTCTTGGTTTGCCTCTCACTCCCTCTTTTCCCTTTGCCCGTTTGCTCTGTTTCTTAAAGTCCATCTACGAGATCATACGGTGTTTGTCCTTCTCTCACTGACTTATTTCACTTAGCGTCATACCCTCTAGATCCATCCATTGTTAATAGACATCAGAAACAGTGAGGTCACCCGTGGGGGTTCCTGGCTGAGGCCGGGCGCCAGGGGGCCTTCTGGGGTGAGGCCTGTGTTGTCTGTCATGGTGCATAGTGGTCACACTCAAATCGTAGCCACACACGTATGGTTTGTGGCCTCTGTGGGATGTGTTACATGGTCATGGTTAAAATGGAATACATTTGAAATCGGCCTAAGTAGCAACACACGTGACTGAAGAAACAGGAGAAAGATGCAATCAGGTGTTTTGCAGAAGGAAACGTGAAAAGCCAATTCAACACACGGAGACAGCTCAGCCGTGTCAGCGGCCAGGAAGTGGCCACAGTGACCGGGTGGTGACACTCGACACTGGCAGTGATGGGAGACCTGCCCAGGCCCGTTGTTGAGAGAACAGAGAACATGCAGCGGAGGAAGCTGGGCAGGGCTGCGTGGGTGGGGAAGGTGCCATCGCCATGGAGGCTGGTCGGGGTCACCTGGAGAAGTGTGGCGGGTGCTGGTGAGCTGATGGGCTCAGCGGGCGGCCCCCCAAGTTCCTGCCTCCGTGTGCGCACCCAGGCCTGGGCCCCACTTCCCGCGGCGGTTTCGCGGCTACGTGCAGATGGCGGAGCTCAGAGAAGCAGAGTCGAGTCCCTGGAGCGTCACCCCTGACGTGGGGCCTCCAGCACCGTCACCGCCTGGATGTTGTTAGGGTGACGGTCATCCTTACGACCCACCGGAGTTCCAGTGTAGCTTCCGGTGAGTCTCACATCTCAGCTGGAGGCAGCGGTTTCAGGGCCTTCTAGAAGCCTGGCCCAGCTGCGGGGGCCCGACGCTCAGTAGATCCATCGCGAAGGTGGACTCCGGGATTGGGGGAGGGCCCACAGAGAGGCTTGGTAAGCCCCCTGGCTCCCCATTTTTGGTTAAAATCAGACACTACCCTCATTGTCTGCCCTCCTGGTCCGTTAGCCACGGAGTCCGTGTGACAAGGCTGTCGCCTGCCGGGTGTGGTAGGCAGAGTTCCCAAGCGTTAGACCCGCCGGCCGGGCCTCCGCTCTGCCTGAATCCCGCCCTGACACCCCCAAGTCCGGTTTTTGGCAGCAACTGACAAGTCCCTCCTGGCCTAGGGGACAGTCACCACCGAGCTGCTCACTGACCCCAGGGTCCCGCCGTTGTCTTGAGCCCAAAGAGTGTCCTCTGGGGTCTCCTGGGGAACGTGGGCACCGGGGGGCTCCGGCCTCCCAGAACCCGTCCCAGCGCGCTAGCGACCTCTGCCCTCCCGGGGAGGGGGTGCTGGCGCTGAGCACCGTCATCCTTACGCAGGGCCCCATCCAGGTGTCCCCGCCAAGGCCCCCAGAGCGCTTCCACATCCTAGGCTCCCCGTGTCGCGGCTTCTGCTCTCCTCCCTCTCGGGCCCAACTCCCTGGTTTCTGCCAGCGCCAGTCCCGGGGCCTGTGTGAGGCGGCGCTGTCGTCCCACCGCAGGGACTGTCCCTCCCACGTGGGCAAGGCTGAAACTCACCCTAGTATTGACCCGGAGGGGCTGGGCGGGGGGGCGGACGAGCGGATATGCCATCCTGTGAGGCTGCAGGGGACGCGAGCGTGGCCTCCCGGCCACCGGAGATGCTCTCCTTCAGCCAGGGGATTGGAACCGGTCTGCGGGCCGCTGGGGTCCGGGGGATCTGGGGCATCTGGGCGTCCGGCATTCTCAAGTCCCCGTCCCACATCTGAGGTCGTCTCAGGAGGCTGACGTGAGGTTGGAGGCCTTGTCCGCGAGCACGCTGGCCGGCAGCTCCCGGACGGCCCCCCAGCACCGGGCCACCTCTGACCTCCTCACCGGCCTCTCCAGAATCCCAACGGCCTGCCCTGTAGGGCTGCCTCTGGCCCCGCTCGCTTAGGTTTCCCTCGCCGGAAACAGGCCGTGAGTAAGGACTCCGGGGCGGGCAGGTTGGGGGGGGGCGGGGGAGAGCGGCCTCAGGCCCCCAGATGCCGATGGATCCCAAGGCAGGAGGCTCCATGGCCAGCGCTCCGCTGGGTAACTGCAGCTGCTGACAAATGGGATGGGAGGATGAATACAAATCTTAGAAGCAGAGAGGGAAAAAAAAGACATTACATGTAGGGGGAAAGTAAAACAATGGAAGCCTGGGAACAGTGGAACTAGAATTTTAATGTGCTCAGGGGTTAGGGAGAAATAGAATTTTTTTTCCTCACTATATCCTATGAAAATATTCTCCAAAGATGAGACTGGGGAAAAAAATGCATATAAACCACTTTTTTTTTTTTAAAGATTTTTATTTATTTGAGAGCGAGAGTGAGAGAGAGAGCATGAGAGGGGGGAGGGTCAGAAGGAGAAGCAGACTCCCCGCCGAGCAGGGAGCCCGATGCGGGACTCGATCCCGCGACTCCAGGATCATGACCTGAGCCGAAGGCAGTCGCTTAACCAACTGAGCCACCCAGGCGCCCACTTTTTTTTTTTTTTAAAGAGAATTAAATACATTTATCGGCAAACAAAAGCAGAGAATTCATCACCAGCAATGCGATGATGGTATTGGGAGGCGATCAAGATTAGATGCGGTCATGAAGGTGGGGCCCTCAAGATAGGATTGGGGCTGTTCACCCAGGGGCCCAGAGAGGAGCCCCAGAATGAAACCCTCTCGTTGGCACCTCGATCTTGCCTTCCCAGCCTCCAGAACTGTGAAGAACAAAGCTCTGGTGTTTGTAAGCCCCCCAACACCAATGGTATTTTGTCACGGCTGCTGGAGCTAAGGCAAGTGAGTGTTTAAATCACAGTAACTTTGTCGGGTTGATCACGTGTGTAGAAATCTGTGCCGACATGGCACGAAGGCTGGGGATGTGAATGGGACATCAGCTACTTTTTCCATTCTTTCAAACTTTCTGGATTTTTTATATTGGTAATTTTTTAAGTATTTTATGTTTCTCACTTATAAGCAACGTTTGTTATCAGTCTGACAATCCTTGCTTTATTTGGATGACTTGTTCATTTACATTTAATGTAATCAGTGCTGCGTTTGGGTGTAAATCCATTACCTTATTTGCTTTTCATTTCCCCAGCCTAGTCTGTATTAAATTTTTCTTTCTTGCATTTTGGGTTATTTAAAACGATGCTCTAATTTCCCCCCTTTATTAGCTTAATTATAGACCCTTTTATTCTTCAAGTGGTGACTCTAGAAAACTTTCTGGAGTCTCGCATGGATTCGCTTTTCCTGTTCCTAGGCCATGCGAGGGTTCAGGGAACCGAGCGCCTCTCCGGCCGCTCATGTCCTATCCCCATCCGTGGCCGCCGCCCGCTTGCCCTCCTGCGCTCTCGTTCCTGCCGCTCCTCAAACCTGCCTTCCCTGCCCTTTAGAGTCTCCTCTAGTGCTGGTCTGCTGGTGATGCGTCATTTCCTACTTTTGCCTGAAAACGTCACTTTCATCCTTAAAGGTCATTTTTGCGGCGTTTCGCCTTCTAGGGTGGTGGCTCCTTTCTCGCCCCGCGTTAGCGTCTGCAGCCTTCCCACTGTGCCCGTCGCCGTCGGGAAGTCCTCCTTGGGGTCTTACTACCGCTCCTTGCAAGGGAACTTGTCTTTTTTCTGTTTTCAAATTTTCCCTTTGCCTTCGACTCTGAGCAGTTTTACTATTACTCTGAGGTGCTAAGTTACTCGGTTTCTCATCCTGTTCTGGGTCCAGCTTTCCTGGTGGCTCCGTAGGACCGAGTTACAGGTTCATCCCTGCGGAAACCCCGGATCCGCACTTCATTTAGGAACTCGCCAGACACTATCTAAAGGACACTGTTGAGAACATGTGGCTTAACGTACTACTGACGCTCTCCTGCTGATTTCCCCTTACATTCCTCACCCCGTGTTCTGGAATAAACCAAAGGCACACTGCACGGATTCTGACGGGAGTTCCCACTGGCCGTTTCCCTAACGTCCGTCGCTCCTTCCGCCCCCGCCGCTCAGGCCTGGGCCTTACTTACCTTTGCTGCTGATGGTGTCGGCCCTAAGGCGGTGCCTAAACTTTGCTACAAACGATGTGCACCTGATAAGATATGCAAACAATATACAAATAATTGTTATTTATTTATTTTGAATAAGAAAGTGACCAAGAGGCTACCAGTGGCTCTGCATACAAACACGACACATTCGAGGTGACCCCACGCTTACAGAACATGATGCCATGTGTGCGGCACTGGCCACCCCCGCAACCTGACTGGACTCTGAGCACTAGAACCATACGAGCCATGGAGGGGTATCCAAAATGGGGAAAAGTGAAAGACCAGTGCTCTTCCATTAACTGGAAAACTGGCCAACCAGCTAACTGGTAAAGAAACTGAGTACCCGTTACCTTTTTCTTTAGTGGTAACTCAAGTAAGATTCCCCACGGGGCTGTGTATGGACACACGCACCCCCTCCAAAATCTCCATTTCATTTTTTCTATAATTTCCACTTCAAACGTTTTCCAGCAACCTTTGTCCTAAGTATTAAATAAAAGCTCAGGACACTGGTGAAGGATCTTCAGGGAAAGAAGGCTAGATAGTGCTAAGGATATGGCATGGTCCGGTTCAACCCAGGACACTCCGTTCAAACCCAAGAAGGAATCGGGCCCTCCTCGGGCAGGTCCTTAGTCTTTGTGGTTTTGAATGTGCTGGAAGAAGGGAGCCATGCTCCATCTTAAAGGTGGCAGGAAGTTACTCATTCTATGAATCGGGAGCACCTACTCTCTGCAAGGCACTTTACATTAGGTGCTGCAGGAGCTACCAAGATGAAGCAGACAGTTCCTGCCCTCGAGGAGCTTACAATCTAATAATGAACACTATGTACATATATACAGTGCAGAGAAGCAGCCCACTTTACTGGAAGCGGGGTATTCCAAGGAAAAGGTATTCTTATTCTTAAAAGTTTTATTTAAACACCAGAAGTCTAAAACACACCACCTAATCAGATGGTAAGAATTAAGAAACTATCTCCTTTCTATACCTTAAGCTTTTAGACGCCCGTTCTTTTTATTTAAAAAAATGTCCTATGTAAACATACATATAATTCAAAGCTGAGCACAAAGATTAGCACAGGCATTGGGTAAACATAAAATATCACTATACACAACATACTTTGTTTTCTATACAGTCTTATTTCTGTATAAACAGGTTTGATATTCATGTTCCTTTCATAAAGTACAAATCTGAGTCAAAGTCTTGAAAAAGACCTAATAATCTATTTTTGCTTTTCATTTTGCACTCATACCAAAACCAAACCGCCCTAACCCCCACCAGCCTGCTCGGCAAATGTGAAACGGATAAAGTAGGAAGTGCTCAAGCCGTCACCACCTCTTACGTGGTCCAGTCCGACCACCTGACGGGGTCTTCCTATGCAAGTAACAGGAGTTCATGACGGTGAGGTGAGCAAATTTTGACTGCAAAGATCAACAAGATTTAGAGTTCTGCAATTTAAAACTTCCCCAACCCACTGACAACATTTCACCTGGACAGCCTACACCTTTATGCTGGCAGGAGAGCATCATCTTTCCTTTTTTTCAATTCCTGCCACGCCTGGAATGAATGGCACCCCCAAGTTGGAAATTCATATAATATTGCTCTGAATAAGCTGACTAGGACCTCAGACTATATTAAGACCCCCCCCCCGAGTATAATTATAACTCAAAAAATGCAAGATAAGAAAAGCTGAATCACCTAATCAGATGAAGAGGTTGGGGGAGTCCTACACCAAAAGGACTAACTTCTTTATAGGATGTTTTTATAGTCATTCCCCCATTAAACTGATTGGTGTCCCCGGCCAAGTTTTCAGAAACAGCCCTGTTCTAAAACAAAGGACACATGCAGATGGGAGGCTGCATCCCGTCTACCAGACTCGGCCTGGCTTCAAGTCCTGATACTGATTTTTATCAGCGCCTTGGAAATGAGCTCCCCGTCTTCTGAAAAACCCTGCTTTTTCATCAGGACAGTGATGCTACAGTACTTTAGATCATTAGAAGCAACTCTAGATTCTGCAAGTTGGACCTAATTCAACTTAAGGAGAGTCAGATTTCACCTGCTCTGTAATCATTTTAAATAGACGTGAAGATCTTAACTCCAAGAACCGTTTTCAGCTTCCAGAAAGAGCAGTTCCAAGTTTACTAACTATGAGATCTGAGACACAGCTTACTCTGCTTGAAGCTGCCGATACTTGCGCTAATAATGAAAATGAAAACGATTCAGTTAGATATTTTAGAGGCATTTTTAAAACGGACAACCTGGAGGGGAAAGGTTCGATTCTCCAGACACCCTGTAGTCGTCCTGAACTGTTCAACTCCACCCACACAGGAAGGAAGCGTCTGAGCCTCACAGTATATTCGGGACCCGTTACTACGAGGAGCCACACGGAGGCCCACCACAGTCCATGGTGGGCTAACTGAGGACGTTCATTGATTCCTCTGGCTATTGGCTGTTTTTGCTGCCCCGTCTCTAAAAAGAAAAAGGGCAGGATCTACCTTTCCCTTAAAAAACAGGCCGGCTGACTTAACCAGCAGTTTTGCTTGTCAGGGACGTTGTTGGCTTGGGGAGGGCGGCGGGTAGTGGCGAGGAGCTCCAATTTAGCAGACTCTGGCCCCAAAGGCCAGCCAAGAGTTACTGAGCACTCTGCCAGGGAAATTAAGAGTTTTGAAGAAAACTGGATATAATTTACCAAGTTAACAACCAACACTCTTACCGTTAGAGAGAAAAATCACTGTGTGCTATCGTCTCTTTTAGGAAGGGAAACCTGTGTGATGTAATTTTTAGAAATTTTATCACTGATCTACTGTTCTTTCAAACATGAAATCTGCTAGCTCTGGACATGTCCTGAAGCTGAGAAAAGAAGAGGAAGGGAAATCAAGAGGACCTCACCAGGAAGGAAAAGCAAGAGAGAGAGTAGAGGGGTCAGGAGCGAGCAGGCTGAACAGGGCCTGGGATGGTAATCTTGGTTTCATTCCAGGAGCTGCGGTAATTTACCGAACTCTGAAGCAGTTTGTCTTTAGCTGCCAGGGGGGCAGGTATTTCATAAAACCAGCACTGTGTTCCTCTTAACAAGCACCAATAAGCACCAACTTCTGCTTCTTAGCTGATAGGGTTGTAATTACAACAGAAAATATTTTTATATTTATTACCCTTTAACGTTCCTTTCACCTAATTAACCTGTGACACTCGCGAATAGGTCCAACCCACATGCTTCCACATTAACATCCCCAAAACCTTCTTAGAAGCAGAAAGATGTCACACTCAACCACAAGCTTCGCCAGTGGTTCTAATAACTCCTGACACTGAAAAATAATTGGTAGTTTTGGCAGATGTAATAGTAGGTAGAGACTGCTTGAAGTCTGGGTGGTGGACACATGAGGATTTCAGAATGAATATCAAGCATAACAAGCTATCAATTTCTTATCTGGAGTAATGGGGACAAATTAACCCCAGGCAGAGAAAGCGTGATACAGGTGTGGATATCAGAGTCCCCGAATGCAACCGTGTTGTAGCTGAAAAGGTCTAATTGCTTATAGTCTTTGCTCCCGACTCCCAGGCAGCGTGGCAACTTGGCCTCTACCATATCTGCCGCTTCTGAAACCGTTCTTACAGTGACAGCGGAGATAAACTTGAAATCCACGAAACAGATCAGGCACATTTTAGGAAGCGTGGAGGGCATGACAAGTTTAAGCCAGGAGAGGCAGTGAGCTGGAAGATTCCGGGTGTCACCCCTGCTTTCCCAAAGTCCCACTGACTGGCACTCCATCATCAGGTGCATGGACCCTTAGTAAAATCAGAAGCCGGCTGTGTGTATGATTCTGCCATGCACGAGGGGGGCGGGCGGGAGAAGGGGAAGGTCTCCCCACTCCGGGCACAGAAACTCAGGCTGAGGTGTTGGGTGGATTTCAGAGTCTGAAGAATGCCTAGCCCCATGCAGAGAGAAGCCATGTTCTAGAAAAACAGTTGCCATGTTTATTCCTACAGAGACATACAAAATAATTCGGGAGACCCTTTTAGTTAACTGCCATGAGGTAAAGTTCCCCAAAAATGTACAACTGCTCTAAATAAGAACTTAATGTAAGTTTTAAATGGCAGCAGCACAGAATTCCCCAATAAGAACAACTCAAACACTGACCCTGATTAGGAACAAAGAATAAGTGACACTAAGCATCCCATGATTAGGACACTGTCATAATTCCTTGACATGATCTCCACGTTTACCGTCGTGGTTCCTGTGATGCGAGCAAGTGCAACCATACAGCCTCGGAGCTGTGCTTCTCATGATTCTAATGCCGCCTGCCCCTCTTTCTTTAAAACCAATTTAACGTGCTGGGCCCTAGAATCTGGGTCAACACTATTCTCAAAATGACCGAGATGAGAAAGATAAGCAGAAGACTCCAACAAATACAGAATTAAACCCAGAAGACAACACACGATTTGAATAGGAAACAGAAGACATGTCAGGCAGGCTGTTCGGAGGCCTGAAGGGCTCTCAGTGCCAGTGCCTGCGACCCCGTGGATACAGCGGCCTGTGGTCGCGTCCGGGAGTGTCCTGTCCACATGGCAAGGACAAACGTCTTTCACTGAGGAATCACAACAAAGGCAGGAATAAATGTTGGAATAAAGGCAAAACAGACAGCATGTAACAGGAGTGGGAATTTCACATTTTATACTCGCCATCCTCCTTCCCAGAAGTATGCACCATTTCCACACGCGTGCAGCACAGGCCTGTTGATTAGCACCAATCCCTAGGACGCTATTTTCGCAATCCAAGAACACTGTAATATCCGAATGTCCATCTTTAATTTTAGATTTTAAGACCAATTAGTGCCTAATATCTCCTCTTAAAAGCCCACAGGAAAATACCTGTATTATAAAACATCAAGGACCCTTGCTGAGAAGAAATTCCCAGGCTCTCGTCAACGGAGCCACACACACCTGGGGCAGCGGACCACAAGCACCTCCATGCTTGGGCTGCCCATCGCTTTCTGGAAGTTTTCTGGAAGTCTCTAGATGGACTGCACGTTCTTATAGAGGAGAGGGGATACAAATGAAATGTCTGGACATGTCAACATTAAAAACACTGAAAGTTTTAGGGAGAAAATAGTCTTTTTCTTCTATGTACAAATATCTCATCTGGGCTATGACAGTCAGTCGGAAGCAGGGAGGTGACATGGGTGAATGGGAACCCCCGACATCCTGGACATATTAAGGAGTTAGGACTGGAAATCTGATAATGTGGGAGCTCATCAAAAATAAGTCACAGTTATTTACTTACAAGAATCACCCGATTTTTTGACACATTAAAACCAACTTTAGTCATGGCCTCAACCTCTTGAAAATACAGTTTTATGAACATGTTTTCAGTACGCAGGAGAAACAAGAATCCGTGGGATACAGATCTGGGGCTATCTGTGGAGAACCAAGTATCAGGACCAAGCGCTGTTTTAGACACTCGGAATGTCTGGGGGCACACCGAACACCAGTGACAGGTGATTTACACTCTGGGGAGCCACAAGGCAGTTCCAGATCAAGGCAAGCATTAAAGCCTAACTCGGTCCAGCAAGGCCCTTAGCCCAACTCTCTAGAAGAGATCATTCTGTTCCCAGAAATGATAGGGCATTCTTTTTGTTCAAGTTGCTTCAGTCAGAACACTTGAAAAATAAGTGTTCCTCACTGGGTAAGGAGTGGGGGGCTCGTGTTCCTCTCAGAATGACTTACAGTCTCTGCACTCAGTCGTTTTAAAGATCTCCTTTAGTCCCTGGAGATGGAGACTGTACTTCAGAAATGAGTTCCCAGGGCCCTATTTACACTCCTGAAGAGGGCCTTCCCACTCGAAGGCCAGGCTTAGCCAGCGCATCCCACGTCTTCAGGCCAGAGGGCATTTCCGCAACAGAGCATGTGCCCTTTCTAGCTCCCCACCACTGACGTTCAGAAGACAGGAGAATCGCAGAAAGGGCAGGGGCTTTGCAGTAACCTCTTAATCCAGTCAGGATCTGCGAGAGGAAGACAAGTGGCATTGAGTGTCAGCTTCAGAGAAGGCAGGCAGACGGGCTGAGCCCTGGCTGGGCTGCCGTGTAAAGGGACAGGCACCTGGGTCCGGCTCTGTGTTCTCAAAGCACTTGCTCCCACGTTCCAGACGAGGCTGGACTGAATCTGTGCTTCCCAAAGCTACGTGTGTGATGACATTTTCATCCCTCTGTGAGGGAACAGGAACATAAGGGTCATGAATCAGTGATTCATAAAGCTCAATTTATTCAGCTGAAAGGACTATACTTTGTTCTGAGATGATATCCTTCATACACTGTTAATGTGAAAATACTCTTTTATAAAATTACAGTAATGGTAATTTTTTAAATGCATGACTTGGAGCAGAACCTGAGTATACTGGGTCAACACCTTCTCCCCTGGTCTGTGAGCACCCTGTTCTACGACTGCCCTCCAGATCCCGCAGATTCTCTTCTCCCCCAAAACTGTATGTAGCTCAACTCAAAGTCAATTGGCAGGTGTGTTTCTTTGATTTGTCTCGATCTTTTCCTGATTTTTTGTCTAAATAGCATACCGACTCTCAATCGCAATGAGTGTTTAGGTATTCCCCAAATTTGTTTTAAAATAATGCAGTAAGAGGAGAAAAATGAGTGGGTGACTATGGATGAAAACTAAAAGGCCATGAGCTTACAATGGCTGAAGTTGAATCATGGGCATATAAGGGTTTTTACACTCTTTTCTCTAATTTTGTATGTGATTGCATTTTCCATGGTAACAAGTTAGAACACAAGCTGCCAACACTGACTTCTCAAAACGAGACAGCTTCAGCTGGTTTAGAGTAAAAATAAAAAAAGGGGGCAGAGTTTTATGTGGAGTGTTTTCTGTTTTAGTTCATTGAGACCATAAATTTCCCCCAAACATGTCTAGTTAGCTCATTTGGTTGGGGTGCGATGTGACTGAGCCTCAGGTCATGAATCTGACGTTCGTGTGACTATTTAAGTCACTAACTCCTGGCTCGTGTCTATGATCTTATTTCAAACTCATCATCTCAGAAATGTGGGCTCTGTCACCGGAGCTATCAGGAAAGAGAATATAGACCAACCCGAAAAATCCCATCGTGGCTACTGGAAGAATGACCCCGAGTGCATATGCGAATATTCTGGCTTAGCAACGCTGTCCTTGTATACCTTATCATTTGCAGAATTTCCGTCCAAATATAATCTCTATCTGCCATCTAAAACAAGCTTTGACATCTTCTTGAATGAATGATCTGTCTGCAGGGACAGAAGAGCAAACTGCTGCCCTCCTTACGCACTAAAATGCAACGTGTACTTTCACACGACCTATTCCAATTCTCATTTTTTAATGAGTTGTGGCTTCATGATCATACTGTCAAGAGCAGAACGAGCCTGCTGACAGTCCCCAACGGCCTCAGGCGAAGCAGGGTGGAGCCCGACCCTCCTGAGGCTGGGAAAGCACTCACCGTCGGGAGCTGGATGGCGGGCGATGCTGTCGTGGAGCAAACACCTCCTGTATATCAAACTCTGGCAGGATTGGTAGGTTAAAAAGCACCTGAGAGAAGACAGACTGTATCATCAGGAGGAAGCCACAGACGGGTACTATCAAACCATACACTAACCAGGAAAGCATAGAAATAGTTCTCAAGTCCATGGCAACAGTGTAACCCTCTGCACAAAGCTGGCTAGACCTAGCCCACACTTAGGAAGGGTCCGGCTGCTGAGCCAAGAGATACAAAGCTTCCAATCCAGTCACTGCAACTTCTTTTTTGGCCATTTGCAAGTCTGAGAAATAGTTTATTCTGCCCATGCTTTGAGTTTTTGACATGTTAAAAAAGATGAACGTGTATTATATGGAAGATTACTCTTGTATGTGATTTTTAAGATTAGGTATAAGCACTATCTTTAAGAGTCTGACAGTACAGTGGGAAAACCTGAAAGATATAGAAGACAAAATTAATGGTACAAAAAATGAGTTGGGACATGAACAAATGTTCACAGGCTCAGCTCCATCCTGTGACCACTCACCACTGGGCATCCACCGGGACCAGGCTAGTGAGGGAAGGTGAGATGCTAGGAGATGGTAGAGAGTGCACTGTGGGTTGTGTAGGTAAGGTTTCCCAAAAGATCACAGTTTTTCAGCTGAGTAACTAAGGAGCAGAGAAATACAGAGAGGAAGAGGGTGGCAGGAAAAGAGCCCAAGTAGGATTACCTCGAGTAAAGACCTGGGTACACAGAAGAAAGGCTATACCTGAGTGAGAGCAAGCACCCATTCTCACATGGAGAAATGATACCGAGACATTCTGGCACTAAGTCCATCCAGCAAACATGAAGATCATTTCTGTGAAGGAACCCTTCGAGAGACAACGATGCATAGTGGTGACACATGGGAACTCTGGAGCCGGACTGCCAGGCTCTCAGCTCTGCCAATCACCATCTATATGACTCTGGGCAAATTATTGATCTCCCCCAGGCCCCACTTTCCTCACCTGTAAAAACAGAAACGATCGCAGTGCCCCCATGCATGCTTGTTGTGCTCAACAGATGTTAGATGTTATTACTACAAGCCTACTACTACTACAAACTTGCTTCCCATTCTTCCCCTAAAAATCAAATTAGAAAAAAGCATAAGAACACAGTAAAAATCAGAAGAAATCCAAATATCTATCAATAAGGAAGTAAATAACAGAACATCTATACTGTGAAAACCTCTACAGCCATTAAAAATGGGATCTGGGGGCACTTGGTGACTCAGATGGTTGAGCGTCTGGCTTGATTTTGATTCAGGTCATGATCTCAGGCTCACGGCACCCAGCCCTGTGTCGGGCTCCATGCTCAGCAGGCAGTCTGCTCGAGATTCTCTCTCTCTCTGTGCCCCTGACCCTGTTCCCACCACACCCCTATAAAATAAATCAATCTTAAAAAAAAAGGGGGGGGGGAATCTATGTAGTAATGTGAAAAAAAATGTCCACAATATTTTGAGAAGAGAATTGTCAAGTTGTTAAGATAGGATGTGTAGCAGGGTGTCTGAGTGGCTCAGTCAGTTGAGTGGCCGACTCTGATTTCGGCTCAGGTCATGATCTCAGGATCTTGGGACTGAGCCCCAGGTCAGGCTCTGCGCTCAGCATGAAGTCTCCTTGAAGATTCTCTCTCTCTCTCTCTCTCTGTCCCTCTGCCTCTGCCCCTGCTTGCATGCTTGCTCTCTCTTTTGAATAAATCTTAAAAAAAATAAAAGACAGGATGTGTAGCACAATCCTGTTTCTGTTAAAAATAAATTTAAAATATTAAATGGGTGGGGACACCTGGGTGACACAGTCAGTTGGGCATCTGGCTCTCGGTTTTGGCTCAGGTTGTGATCTCAGGGTCATGAGACTGAGCTGAATCGGGCTCTGCATTGACCGCAGAGTCTGCGTGGGTTTCTCTCTTCCTCTACCCCTCCCACTGAGTGCATGCACTCTCTCTAAAGTAAATATTTTTTAAAAATTAAATGGGTGCCTACCATGAACCAGGCATTGTTCTAGGAATAGCTGTGAAAAAAACAACAAAACTCCCTGTCCCCACGGAGCTTTCTCCTCCAGAGGAGAGGGAGAAACAAAAAGTACAACATAGGCAGTGGTGATGGCTGCTTGGGAGGCCGATAAGGCAAAGAAAAGCGACGAGAAACACTGGGAGGGCAGGGGATGCCAGCAGGGTGTTACAGCTCTAGCTCTAGCATGGCCACGAAGGAAGGCCTCATCGATAAAGGGACATTGAGGAAGCCATCTGGACACCTGCTGGGAGAGCAATCCAGGCAGACACCCTGAAGTAGGAGTGGTGTACCTGAGGAACAATGAGGCCAGTGCGCTGAGAGTGAATGAAGTAAGCAAGGTGGAGAAACATAGGAGATGAGATCAGAACGGGGATGGGGGCCAGGTTGTGTAGCTCTGATCACTAAAGGGATTTTGGCTTTTACTCATCAGAAATGGGCAGCCTCTGGAGAGTTCTGAGCAGAGAGGGGTGGAATGGATGAAGTCTTAACAGGACCACAATTGTGGCCACGTTGTGTACAGACTGGAAGGGGCAAGGAAGGCAGCAGGAGCACCTGCGGGGAGGGAACTATAATAATCTGGGCAAGAGAAGATAGTGTCTCGCACGAGGACTACAGAGGTGGAGGTAGCGAGAAAAGGCTGGATTCAAATTTGAAGTGCCTATTAATCTTCCAAGCAGAGACAGTGAACTGGGGGTCAGACATAAAAGTCTGGATTTAAGGGTAGAGCGGTTCAGGCTAAAGCTATCCATTTAAGCCACCAGCGTAGAGGTATGTGACTGCCAAGGAAGTGCTGACAAAAGTAAAACAGGTTCAAGATGGAAATCAAGGAGATGAAAGAGAATCAGCAAAGACAACGGAGGAGGAGGTAGAGGCAGGGAGAAAACCAGGGGGGACTGTGTGCGGGAAGCCGGGAGATGATGGGGCTTCAAGGAAGAAGAGGGGGAGTGACCATCGGTGTCAAAGGCAGCTCACAGGTCTGTAAGATCTGAGCACCCCAAGATGCCCTCTTACAGTGAGACGGGACAGCGAGAGAAGGATGACTTCCACCTTAAAGCAAAAAAAGTGCATTCCCTCTTCTTTCATATTCCACTAGCTTAAACAGATACTACTTTTGTAATAGTTTTTAAAAATTTAATGCTACCTCAAAGGAAAACAGTATTACCAAAATAAAGAAATCCCTCTTGGGGCACCTCAGTGGCTCAGTTGGTTAAACATCTGCCTTCGGCTCGGGCTGTGATCTCAGGGTCCCGGGATCGAGCCCTGCATCGGGCTCCCTGCTCAGCGGGGAGTCTGCTTCTCCCTCTCTCCGCTCATGCTCTCTCTCTCCAATAAATAAAATCTTAAAAAATTAAAAAAAACCCCGCCTATCTCAAGCAGTAAAAAAAAAAAAAAAAAAAGCTCTTTAAAGACTGTCCTGCCTTAGACTGATAAAAAAAGCCTACATCTTGCTTTTTAACAGCAGCTTTTCTCCCACCTAGTGGCACAGACAACGTGCATTTCGCATAAACACTTTAGAGGGGCTTGTGCTACACAAAACTGGAAAATGAGCAAAAGCAGGGTCTGGCTTAAAATGGCTTACCGGAGCCAAATGTGGCCATTGGAGCAGACTGCCTGTTTGCGATCCGTGAATGGCAAGATCTCTTTACACAAACTGCAGTGCTCAGGGAAAGTCTGTTTGTTCATCTTCTTTGAGATGTGTCCAATCAGCACCTAGTGAGACAAAGCAGTAGCAATGTTCAGCGGTCTGAGTGCGAGACTTCCTGCAGACAAAGCCTCCTGCCACGACGGAGGGATGAAAGCGTACGCCGGGCCGTACACAAGCCAGGAGATTTGCATTTCCACGTAGGCTGGTCATACTGTCTGGACGCGACCAAGCTAGACCCTCACCGTGTGTCGACTGGCTGAGTAGGATAAATTCATTCAGGGACCCTGTGACAACACGGTGAACCCCAACCACTAAAGGAAGAACTGTTCTGAAAACCAAAATCTTATCACTTGCCTTGTTTTAGCAGCTCCTGAAACATGGAGTTCAGAGTTCTGTTGGAAAACAAAGTATTTAGCTCTTCTTTATAACGTATTGACTTTAAGAAGGAAAAAGATCATCTCTATGGGCCAAGTATTATGTGAAATACCAACTTTGTAGAATTGTACAAATATCCATTCTTTAAGAGAGGCTTACAAAGTACAAATATAATCAGGATTAAAAAAGAAAATTTCCCTTTCTGATAGCCCCAAGACCCACGACCAATCTAGCCTAGCAGCCTGCAGCCTGCGATCCACTGAGCCTCACTGCAGAAGCAGGGTGGGCCCTGCTGTGGCAGCCGAGGAGTGGTAGAGAGAGAGGTCGACAGGGCGGGCTCTAGACCCTGACCCTACTTCAGCTTTGCTTTTCTCTGTTTTATTAGGATTACACCACTTTAAAAACGAAAGTCTAAAAAACGAAAGTCTAAAAAACGATCTGTTTCATTATTTTGTTGAAGAAACCTTCCCTGGCTACATCATTTGGAGGCATGGGAAACACCAAGCCTCAAGAACTCTCATCTTAAAAAAAAAAAAAAAAGGAACTCTCATCTTACTAGGAGATAATGTCCTTCGAGGTTTTTAATCCGTTTATACTTAAGTTCTTATGAAAGAACTCTCTACTTCAACCATTCACTAAAATTAGTTCACTGAAGTTTTGAAGGTATCTTAATAGCTCAGAAGAGTGTCTTACCTACACTGTATATAATTTACAAACCTAAAGCCCATTGGCTTTTGGTTTTTTGTTTTTTCAGCCTTAAGAATTCTAATTTATGGTCCCTTCCAGCAGGGATTTTGCCATGACACAATCTGCTTAGAATTCCTCCAGGAGAGATGCACTAAAATTTTACACGAGGAAGAACTGCTTCTATGTGCTCTCACTAGCCTCAACCATGCAGGCCCACCTGTGTTAGTATAATTCACACATCCCCAGAGGGGGAGACATATTCCTTCCAAGGGGCAAATACTGGTTCTTGGGGGGACAAAAATTCTTACCCTTTTTAGGCATAAAGTACATTTAAGTATGTATCACAAATATATACAAAATATAGCTGTATTGTTATTAGAATGTCACAGGCAGGAACAATTAGGAAAAAAAGCCTAAAAACGCTGGGCGGGGGCGGGGGGGAGGGGGGGCGGTGGTGGCGATAATAAAAACTGTTGGTCTAACTGCACCAACACACCAGGCTGAGAATCTCAGAAACAATTCATAATTACTAGTACATCAATGCACTAGGTTTGAAAAGGTTCATTTTATGCACATAGTGGGATTTTTTAAGACATGAAATGCAGTGTTTCTAATCAAAACTCGGTTATATCAATAAGCAGAGGTACCATCTTCCCTTCTTTAAACTAGCTCTGCCGGGGCCCCGTCACTATGCTGGTGGTTCCCGCGCTCATGCCACATGTGGACAAGTACCTAAACCATTCCCGCCAACTCCCACCACATATTTCCTAAAATGTTTTGTCAATCTTCCACTGACTCTTGTAATATTCCTGCTAAGTCCTATGAAAAATGACCACCAGGAAACTCTTCTGCACGATTCAGACCACAATGAAACAATTTTTAAAAGCTGACTTTCAAAGATGAAAAGTCAGTTACGTGAAAGGGACATCGTAACTATTCTTGAGATTACTGCAAATATCCTGTGAGTAATGATTTTAGGGGTGGACACACACACACACAATTTTCTGATAAGCAAACGCAACAAGGAATTTGTGAGTGGTTTAACATTAGGCACGATGATATTTTAATTTATTACCTTCAATTTTAAGTAAGACTCTAGGCAGTGAGAATAAGTGCCATAACAATAAAAAGGAACACACACTTCTGTGGTTTTGAATATTTTAGTATAAACTATGTTCCTTGCAACACAAGTTCTTCAGGTTTATTTTTATTTTTTTGTTGCTGTTCTTCAGGATTTTAGCAGCTGTTAGTTCACAAAGAAAGGTTCCCTGATGTCAGGATAACAACGAGCTACAGAAAGTAAGGTGTCTCTTCTGCAGGAATTCTCAGAATCCTTAGAAGGCTAAGGGATACTGGGAACCTCAAAGAGGAGGACAGAGTATACAGCATTTCCTCAAGCTTGGAATCCTAGTGTTCTATCAGGAACTTGAATTCTGTGGAATACATTTTGGATAAGACTCTAAGATGCTTCTAAATCAAAATAAAGATTATGCCCAGTTTTGTAAAAGATTATGAGTAATAATTTGCTTACTTTAACATGCCCTCCCTGACTACATAAAAAGATCTCAACTCCTCCCAAGTGTGACCAATCCCTGTGCTACCTCCAATCCCCATTCTTCCAGAACCTTTTGCAAAAAGGAAGGGAAGAAAGCACGGTGTCACCCTACCCCTGCTGTGACCGCCCAATCACATACTGCTTGCTACCTGAAGCCTCCTCCAGCTCATCCACGGCCTGGGGAATCTCAGCCCATAAACCTTGCCTATCAATAAAGGCCATGGTGAGAGGAAGAATCAAAATATTCTTTGTGTGATTTGAATATGTCCTCTGCATTAATCTATGTTTCCTATTTATTCTCCTGCACCTCATGCCAGTCAACTACCTACAAAATGTCAAAGCAAAAGTTGGGTTAGGAATGCCACTTAGACCATTTCTCCCACATGAAGGAAGCAGACCTTTTACGGTTTTAGTGTTTTCTGCTAAGAAAATACCTACCCGTGCTGTTCGGTCATCATACTCCTCGTCAGACATCAGGAAGTTACAGAGGCCCCTGGTGGGGATGCTAGTGTTCTCTGTGATCCAGGTGTGCAGGTACACCTCACCTAAGACTCGCTTCATGTGCTCCCTGGTCAAGTGCATTTCCACAGCTTCAATTTTCCCTTGGATCTCCAGGAGCTTCTCTTCCATCGGCTCACGGCCCCCGGCATCTCCAGCCTGGGTCAGGGAATCGTCGGTGGGGTCCTCCGGGTCGCCCTCTCTGCTCCGCTCCTGCAGGCCCTGCCTATTCGCCTGTTTGGAAGACGTGCCTTCCTCCTGCTGTTCTTCCTCAGCATTGCCCATTCCAGGGGAGTCAACTAGTAAGATTTTGGAGTCCTCATGGGTGGGTTTCCATAATGCTTCTGAAGGGGTTTTCTGCATTGACTGATATAAAATCCTCAGGAGGAAAAGTTTGAAACGCCAAAAATAGGTGGCCCCGCTGCTTTCAATCTTTTTTTCCAAAGCTTCTTGTAAAAATTGAGGGATATGTTTATCTTTTAAAATCTTCCAGCGTACAAGATCTATTAAATCTACCTGCCTGAAGAGATTTTGAACTGAAGATTCCAGGAGCTGAGCAGCTGCCTCTTCAAAGGTCTTGAGAGTAACAAACTGGACCTGGTGGTTTTTGTTCACGGGATGGAGGCCGTTGACCATGCCCTCAGTTGTAATGACGGCCAGATATGCGCCGCAGGGGCTCACTGCTATCCCGTGTGTCCTCACTGAGCCAAACACATCTGAGAGTTTAATTAACTGGTGTTCAAACTTTAATGCGACATCGGTGAAAATGGGAATCAGCTGCCTCACCTTCCCATCACTGGAACAAGTATATACTGTTCCATTCTGCTTGTCTGCAGTCATGGAGACAATCGGCAGGGAGTGAAGGCCTGTGACATGGGAATTGTGGACATTGAGACCTGCTTTGGAGATCAGAAGAAGACACCAAAACACATAGGACCCTCTCGCAGCCACCACTAAGCTACAACTACACTTCTGGTAAGGGTGATAAAGCGGAACACATTTGATGCTATGCACTGGCAACTGGTCCATTTCTTTCCACAAGACAACGGGCTGCCTTAAAGTGAAATAGCCTTTCACTGCTTTGAGATTGACAGGAAGAATTTTTACAGGTCCAAAAGCACTCCCCACAATAAGGCCGCTCATTTTCCGATTATTGTGCTCATATTCCCACCAAAACAAAACACTAGGAGAGTTGATTCCTGACTCAATCGTGTTGCACGAAGAGATGGATTCCTTTCCTACAAAGGGCAGCTGAAACTGCCACACAGCAATGTTACCGTTCTCAAAGAGGACTGCCAGGAGCACACTGCCCACATCCCGGCACTCGTTGTTATGCTTGACCTGCTGAGTGGTACAGATGCCCGACCACTCCATTCTGACCGGTGTCTGCATGCTGTGTCTCCTCTGAAACTCTGCAAAGTCCCCGAGGTTCCCCTCTGGAGCCTCACTTTTAGAGAGCCTGTAACTGGTCTCATAAAGACGTTCTCCATAAATCTCAGTCAGATCAACCAGCTGGACCCACTGTAGTCTGTTGAGGTTAGCCTGGATGGTCAGGCGATTGTCCATGGTCAGTGCTGCCAAGAGGCACCTGCCATTTGCATCGCAACCCATGGGGGACCAGCTAGTATACTTGAATCCCCTCATTGGTGGCAATGCCTTCCCCTCAGGGTTGAACACCCTATCCAACATGAAAGTCTGACTGACTGTGGGGTCTTTCGAGGTGGCAAATTTCTCCTTACACTCAGCAACCTCTGCTTTTGAGCCAACCTGAAAAGAAGAGATACGAAAACTATCAGATAAATACTGCACTCTAAGAGGAATACATTTACATTACTTAGGGTACTAACTGATTAATCAGTATTAACTGGGTCAGAATTTTGTATCAATCCTGTTAATTTTGAAAGACACGCATTTAAAAGATCAAGTACATGTCTGAAAGTTAAGGAGTACTTACTCAGGAAGTAAAAATTTTTTCAAGGATCAGAATAAATGTTGCCATTATTCAAAGCCTGGTTCCCACATTCTTCTTAGAACTGCCATAAGCAATAGCCATGACAGAGATGTACTTGATCCTTAAGAGTCAACAGAGCATTTAGCTGAACTAGTCACAAAACCATAAACATGTTCAGTATTCATTAAAACACATACCCATATACATCTTTGATACAATTGGATATTTGGATTTTTACAAGGTCTTGTGATACAAATGTGAGCTTTAAGTTTCTATTTAAAATTTTACTTAGAAACTATGCTGAGGGACGCCTGGGTGGCTCAGTTGGTTAAGCGACTGCCTTCGGCTCAGGTCATGATCCTGGAGTCCCGGGATCGAGTCCCACGTCGGGCTCCCTGCTCAGCAGGGAGTCTGCCTCTCTCTCTGACCCTCCCCACTCTCATGCTCTCTATCTCATTCTCTCTCTCAAATAAATAAATAAAATCTTAAAAAAAAAAAAAAAAAAAAAAAAAAAAATTTTTTAAAAAAAAAAAAAAAAAAAAAAAAGAAACTATGCTGAAAGCCAACTTCCAACCACTCTGTCCACTGTTTGTATAGAATAATGTCCACTCTGATTAGACTACTTGCCATTCCTTGAGTATTCCCTCCTTGGCCTCCCTTGGGCCCCTTGTCTGGAATGCTGTCTTCCTATCTAAATCCCATCCATCCTACCAGGTCTAATTCTCTCTCTGAAGCCTTCTGAGATCTTTCTGGCTTTCACCCATCTCTCCCTTCTCCAAGTTTGTGACACATATCAGCACTGCTGTTTATTTAGTGCCTGGATGTACAATGGCAAGCTCTTTAAAAAGATTTTAAAGGGACATTAAAAACAAAGAAAGAGATAAATGACCAAAAGAAAGAGATCCAGAGCCAGGAAGGTTAAAGCCAAAACAAAGCAGAAGTCAACTGAAGTATGTCTTCTGATATGTGCAAAGCAGGAAGAGGAAAGCACTTGACCCTACTGTCTTTAGAGATATTGATCCAGAGAAAGAAAGCAGAATCTTTCAGATTTAGTGACAATCTCCTTTTACGTAGAGGCTGATCTTCAAACTGGAAAGGGTAGTTATTACATGATTACAAAGGAATTCAAGCCTAAGACATATATGGATACAATAAAAGTCACGCTAAATGAGTTTAAGTCCCCAAGCCCAGAGGAATTACACTCCAGGACACAGGATAAACTTTGAAGATGTTGAACTCCAAACGACTGACTAGTCCTTGATAAAGCTTGGATAACTAGGAATGTATCAGAAAACCAGAATACAATAAACAGTTGTATGGCTCAGCTCATTTTTAATGGCTCAGTCATTAAGTGTCTGCCTTCGGCTCAGGTCATGATCCCAGGGTCCTGGGATCGAGCCCTGCATCGGGCTCCCTGCTCTGCGGGAAGCCTGCTTCTCCCTCTCCCACTCCCCCTGCTTGTGTTCCCTCTCTCGTGGTGTCTCTGTCAAATTAAAAAAAAAAAAAAAATTTAAAATATCCCCTAAACGGAAAATAGATAACAAATATTACAGACCATTAAGCCTGCTAGGAAATAAAATCCCTCAGTTGTTAACAATGAAAGGTTTGTGAAGTGCCTGGGTGGCTCAGTTAGTTAGGTGTCCGACTCTAGTTTCGGCTCAGGTCATGACCTCAGGGGTTGTAGGGTTGAGTCTCGTGTTGGACTCTGTGCTCAGCGGGGAGTCTACTTGGGATTCTCCCTCTCCTTCTCCCCCAGCACAGTCGCATACGCTCTCTCTCTATTTTAGGAAGAGAAAGCATGAGTGGGGGGGGGGGGCGCGTGCAGAGGGAAAGGGATAAACAGACTCCCACTGAATAGGGAGCCTGGAGCCAGATGCCAGGCTAGATCCCAGACCCTGGGATCATGACTTGAGCCAAAGGCAGATGCTTAACTGACTGAGCCACCCAGGCGCTCCTAAACAAATAAATCTTAAAAAAAGAAAGAAAGAAAGAAAGAAAAAGAAACATTTGTGTGGACAGAAGTGATCCTTAGAAACCAGCATAGGATAATCGGAAAAATCTAATCTTACTGTCTTTTCTGCTGAAACTGCTAAATGACATAATAAGCATAGAAAAGTAAATAAAAAGTTATCCGACAAATGAATGAGATGACTAACTTTTCCTAAAGTGTGTTACGTAGAACACTACTCCCCTAAATTGTCCCTTGAAAAAGAGTCCTGTGGCCAAATAAGTCTTGGGAACGTTGTATGTTACACATCATTTCTCCTTGAAGGGTCTCAGGAACACATTAAATGCCTTGGCCAGGGAGCTGCTAACTTAACCAGAGTTTTCCAAACTTTTTTTTTTTTTTTAAAACAATAGAACCTTGTTGGGTAGTGTCATCCTGTATTATCCTAAAGAATACTCTGAAAATGGTGTCTTAGGCAGTATATCTTGATTTAGAAAGGCATTTAAGGTAGCCTCTTGGATACACTAATGGACATGCTGGAGAAAAACAGACTGGAAAGCCCAACTAAACAGAGGTGCAGCTGGCTAGCCTGTTAACAAAATAATGCTAATCAAAGCCCAGAGCTTTGTATGGGTAGATAAAATTTGAAATATGACAGAATGAAGCCTAACATCTGAAAATCTGTGCTATGATGCCAGACTACCTGGGTTCAAATCCTGGCTCTATCACACACAAGCTCTGTGACCCTGCACAAATTACTTAAACTTTCTGGCCCTAATTTTCTCATTTATAAAAAGAGAACAATAATACATGTCTCACAGCATTAGGAAAGTTAAATAAGTCAATATATGTAAAGCATCTTTTAAGTAGGCTCCACGCCCAACTTGGGACTTGAACTCACCACCCTGAGATAAAAAAGTCCTTACTGGCTGAGCTGCCAGACACCTGTAAAGCATCTATTAATAAGTGTCAATAAATGTTAGTGATGAGGAGGAGGAGCAGAAGGAGGAGGATAAATACTCTCTGGGAATTAAGTAAAAGTTAATGAGACCTAATAAAAGTATGTAAGATGCAGGGTAGATATAAAATTGTCCACCAAATAAAGGGTAGATATAAAAATCACCAAATCTTGTAACACTGTATACTAAGCAATAACCCTTAGAATAGGTAAATTTACTACAAATAAAAGCTACTCTAGAACTAAAAGTAAATGTCACAGGACCTATAACCCGAAATAGCAGCAGAGGGTGAAATAAAAGCAACCCTTGGTCTCACTCACCGTAGGAAGAATTCTTGACAGGATAGAGAGCAGCTTGGATTTAAACAGCAGGGAAAACCTGAATAGTTTTGTGTAGTAATTTCTCATATATTAGTTTGAATGAGTACACTGCCCCTCCAAGTCTCCATGTCACAAAGCCAGCCATCAAATTTAAACACGTACTGAGATTGGCCAAGGAGCACATCACATAGGAGTCCAGCTCCCAGAGGACCACACCCAGCCAATCATTTAATTATATACTATCCTATTTCCAATTGGCCACTATTACTACTAATAGCTAATTCCTTTGTAAGCACCTAATGAACAGAAATTCACTTGAAGCTATTCTACAAGAAGCTTCTTGAAGGTAGGAATAGGATTCCAAAGACAGCCCATAGTTATTTAACTTAATGTGGATGGAGTTAGTACTTTCTCATGCTCCTAACAATTTATGCAGAATAAAATTAGTTATACAAATATTATTAGAATTTGGGACTGTATCCAATTAGATGATTCGCTAAATCAGCACTCCAATGGGAAAAAAATTACAAATTATTCTTAAATCACAATTTTATTGCTTTTCATATCATTCACTTATATCAGTCTCCTTGATATCATAAACTCAGTGTCCAGGACAGTAACTTGCAAATAGCAGATAATATTTGAACTATTTTATATAACTGCATATTTTCTTGAAATTCATAATCTAAATAATGGGGTCATAGAGCAAAAGCTTCAGAGGAGCTGAGCATCTAGCCTTCTAGCAGGGCCATACACTAAACTGATCCAGGCTGCAGAATGGCCACCTTTCATGTCAGAGCAAAGGCAAGCTGGACAGTTCTGAGCAGCTTAAATCCCTAGGCACTGCCAAAGGGTAAAGCCATCAAAGTACTGATACAGACTTCTTTACATTCCTACCACTGCAGCCCAGATTTACGCGACAGAGGCCTCTTTCAGAATTGCAGGGACAACTCGGCATTCATTCACCAAATGGTCCTAGTCTAGGAAGACTGCTAACTGATGGATGGTTTGTGTGATGCGCATACCAAAGAACAGTACAGGAGGGGAAGATGCCACTAATTAACTTCAGGCAGGCTATCTACCAATTACAAGCAGAATACAAAAGATTTCCTATTACTTATTAGACAGTTGTACAACCAATGAGAGTCCCAATTTTTATCAGAATATTATGGATATCTTCATATCCACAGCTACAGTATTAATCCAGACCCTTATTTCTTCATACCTGCATGACCAAATTTATTACTTTGCGTATTTACAGGCTGCAAGACACTGTACTAAGTGATTACCTGCGTGTACATATATACGTATCTATCTATGCACATACATACATATAGGTATTTAATCCTCCAAAAAGTCTAGGGGCCCCTGAGTGGATCAGTTGGTCAGGTGTCAGACTCTTGATTTTGGCTCAGGTCAGGATCTCAGGGTCATGAGATCAAGCCCCATGTCAGGCTCCATGCTGGGCATGGAACCTGCTTAAGATTCTTTTCCTCTCCCTCTGCCCCTCCCCACCCCTTGTGCACATGCATTATCTCTTTCTCTCAAAAAAAAAAAAAAAGTCTAAACAACACAGGTTTTTTCATCCCCCTTGTACAGACAGGCCTATCCTGCTATTTTGTGCCAAAGCCCAAATTTGTACCCTCTATTTTATACTGACCCCAATAATTGTTTTCTTGCCTCTAGGCCCACCAGATTCATATTCCTGAACCATCCCAGGCCAGTCCATGCTTATGAAACTGTTACAGCACCTTTGGGCTTCCTAAATTGAAGCCAACTTCTTCAGACTGACCTTCCTAAGTTCCCAAATTGGCCTCACCTCACTTTCTCTCTCTAGAAGAGATCGTCTGTTAATCCATCATTACTTACATAAACAATAAAGTATGCCTGTGACTTAATTATGTAGGTGAATAAGATGGACAACTCATTCCTGTTACCTGGATGCCCCTTTCCTCTGCTCCTCTTACAAAACAAATCCTACGTTCTTTCAGGTCTCCTTCAGATTCACCACCAGATAACATTCCCTGATGTAAGTGCCTCCCCTCACTATTCCTTCCATTCTTTAAATTCTCTCTGCTAGGGGCACCTATGTGGCTCAGTCGGTTAAGCATCCTGACTCTCAGTTTCAGCTGAGATCACGATCTCAGGGTCGTGGGATTGAGCCCCGCGACAGGCTCTGCGATGGGCATGGAGCCTGCTTAAGAATCTCTCTCTCCCTCTGCCCCTTCTCCCCCCCTTAAATAATCCTCTCTGCTGGGGCGCCTGGGTGGCTCAGTTAAGTGTCTGCCTTTGGCTCGGGTCATGATCTCAGGGTCCTGGGATAGAGCCCCAAATCGGTCTCTCTGCTCAGCAGGGAGCCTGATTCCCCTTCTCCCTCTGCCTGCCGCTCTGCCTACTTGTGCTTTCTCTCTGTCAAATAAAATCTTTAAAAAAAAATTAAATTTAAAAAAAAAGAAATTCTCCCTGTTAAAGCATTAAATCTGGACCACATTGGACACACACACTTAGTTTTCTCTAGTTCATGTACACATGAACATCCTTAGAAATGGTAAGGATATATCTTTTAAAGCCCCTTTCTTCTGCCTCCATCCATTTCTCAATTTCACAGTATTACCACTATCCGTCTACCTGATGTGATTATACTCGAACCAATTTGTTCATATCTTCTCCAAGATATTCAGGGTTTAGTCATATCAGTCTACCAGTGATTTAACTCAACAACGAATTGTTTAAAACTTTCATGTGTGCTAAAAAAAAAAAAAAAAAAAAAAGTGGTGTGGGCTCCCTATACCGTACCCACAGCTAATGATTCATATTTAAAATGGCAGTGCAGGGGCACCTGGGTGGCTCAGTTGGTTAAGCGACTGCCTTCGGCTCAGGTCATGATCCTGGAGTCCCGGGATCGAGTCCCGCATCGGGCTCCCTGCTCAGCGGGGAGTCTGCTTCTCCCTCTGACCCTACCCCTCTCAAGCTCTCTCTCTCTCTCATTCTCTCTCTCAAATAAATAAATAAAATCTTAAAAAAAAAAAAATGGCAGTGCAGAAAAAAAGTTTAAAAACCTTTCATTTTCACATAAACACATTCTCTGGGCATAGATATATACCTTTATAATGTTTATCACTATCTGATATTACAGTTGTACCTGGCTCATGACTTGCTAAAGAATGTAAGCTCCATGAGGGCAGGAACTTGGTTTTGTACACTGCTTTATTTCCAGAGCCTAGATCAGCACCTAGCTGATACGTGGGGCTATTCAAATTTCTGCTAAATGAGTGAACATATACTTTCTATAGCTCACGTATCCGCATAAAGATTTACAAAGGAGACAGGGAAAGTTTTTATACTTCTAAGCCACAAATGAACGATCTGATTTACTATTTGGGCAAAAAAATAAACTTGAAGATAGTGATATTGAAACAGTAAAACTAGGAACCCTAAAGTTCTGAAGGCAAACTTAATTTATACGAAACTGAAAACACTACATCTACAGAGACCTTGAAGTTTAAGAACCGCATTTATTTCCAAAAGCTTTCCTTTTCACTCCAATCCCAAAGATTTTCAGCTATAAAAGAAAAAACTAGACTACCCAACTGCTCAAGGTGAGAAAGAACATTCATATAATAAAGTCGCTAAGATAGCTGAGGCAATGAAAAGGACCAAATTTTCTTCTCCAAAGCAGAAGACGAACAAGAGGAGGGCACGTCACCGTAAACAAAGCCAGACAAGGGCCTCAGGGAGTCGATTCCAGACAATAGGAGCAACTGTAGAGGCAAGGTCTGGGGTTGGGTCAAAGGGGGTGGAGTCTCAGGAAGCACCAGGGAGAGTCATCAGCGCCAGCAGTGGGGCAGGCGCCGGGGCGAAGGCAGGACCTGGCTCCGACGAAAGCTCCGGGGATACCTGTGTGCATCGGAAGGGGGTGGGTGATCTGGAAAACTGGGCGCAAACGGCTGCGAGAATTTTTGTTTTTTAAAATACGGCGACCCCAACCACTCAGCCCCAAGCTCTGGATGCGACGAGGGGAATCGCTGGTAGGCGCAGGCCAAGATTCCCCAGGGACCGGTAACGCGGCCGCGGGCGGGGGGCAGAAGGAGCCCCCAGGGCTGGGGCCCAGGGGGTGACTTACTTTGAGGAGGCAGCTGTTGAGAGGAGCGGGCACCGAGGTGCGATGGATAACCAGGTCCTGGCCCGGGTTGTGCACGTCGCAGATGAGCTCCAGCACAGCGATGCTACGGGCCGTGGACACGGACACGCGGTGGTCCTCGGACCAGGCCAGCGGCTCCAAGCCGCTCACCGCATATTGCAGCTTCACGGCCGGCTCCCGCCGAGTTACCAGGAAGCGGAACGCGGCACTGGGCCCGGGGGCCGCGTCTGCCGCTGACTCCTTCCCGCCCGCCTCGCCGCCCCCCTCGCCCTCCTCCTCCTCGGGCGGCGCAGGCCCGTCGGCTGCGGGGCCCACCCGGGCCTCGTCGGCGGAGCTCATTTCCCCTCAAGTGCAGAGGCCGGATTCCGGGGCGCGCCAATCCTGCGCCGCCGTCCCGTTGCCGCCTCTGGCGCCGCCGCCGCCGCCGCCGCCGGCCCCCAGCGCCCTCCGCGGCGGCTTTCTCCCCTCAGGCCCGGAGCGCCGCCGAGCCAGGAAGGACCCCGCCGTTGCTAGGCGACCCAGCCCTGCCAGGTGGCCAAGGCGCTGCCTGTCTAGAAAGCGAGCCTCCTCTGCGGGCAGGACGGAGCAGCGCCCGGACTCGGCGGAGGTGCTCGAGGGGAAGGGGGCCTCGAGGGCTCCGTCTCCGGGCGACCGAGCCCCAGGCCCCTGTAGAGACCTCCGGGTAACTAAAGTGCCGAGGAAGCGGTAGCCCGGCAGCAAACGAAGGAAACGTTGGCTAGATGGCACACGGCCCCTTGTTTCTCAGAGGCACTCAGAGAACTTCACTAGCATGAACTCCAGGGCTGGGTGTCATGCGGCATCGCCCGCCGCGGGCCAAGCCGCGAGGGACGCCAAAAGGAGCGGCCACCCAGTCCGGGGACCCCGGCGCCGTGGCCCCTTGACCCTTCGGGACCCGGAAGGGGCGCGGCCGCAGGAGCCGGCGGGGCACCTACGCGGGGTCCTCGCGCGCCGCCCACGTGGGGCCGAGCCGAGCTGTGGGCCGGCTTCGAGAGGTCCGGCCGCGCTAGCCGGTGCCGGCGCCCGCCCGTGTCCGCCTCTGCCCGCTTCTCGCCGCGCGCCATGGCAGCTGCCGACGGGCTGCTCCTCCACGTTCCGGAGTCCCCGGCCGCCGCCCCCAGGACGCTCCCGGGACCCCGCCGGGCCCAGGGGAGGCGGGTGAGTTGTGACCCGGCTTCAGAGCCGTCCGCACCCGAGGCCGGGCCCGCCGCCTCGCCTCTGGGTAGGGTTTCGAACTACCGACAGAGTTAGGGGGGAAAGTGGGCTGTCTAGCAGCTTCTGGAGAAGTCGCTGAACCGCACGTGTCTGAGCTCGGAACACCACCCAGCGGGGATGTTCTGGGCGGCCGCGGAGCGGGTGCGGAGGGGCGTCTGCTGGTTCGGGCTGCTAGTTGGAGGGCCCCGAAGGTCGGGTAAAGGATGGGAGGCTGATTCCAGCCCAAGTTAGGAACTGCCGCCGGGGTGTGAGTGGCAGCCCGGGCACTTGCCAGCCACACCTCCTAACTTCTCTCAGCCACCGATGCCTCATTTGAGGGTTGTTTGGTTCAGGAACGAGGACTGGACGAGAGGTCTTCTTCAAGAGCTTTCAAAAATGGCATAGATGCTCACCCAGCGTGCGGTGGGGAAAGAGAATACGGAGCGCCAGTTTAACCGGCTCACTAGGGAGGGGAAAGATGCTTTAAATTTAAACGAAGCCAGAAGTGAAAACTGGTTTCTAGGATGGTTGACTTCTCTCCTGGAATAGAGGAGGGCTACAGGGCAGAAAAATCTGTTGTAGAATCCCGAGTTACCACAGAGGCCAGAAATTATACCACCTCGTGCCAGGGAAGGTGTGTGTTTTCTCCAGAAAGCAACAGGTAATTCCACTGACAATTGCCGAAGTTCAGTTCAACCAATGTGTTGAAGCTGATATTCCTCGAGTTCATATAAGGATTCTCTTTGGTGGTTTTTCAGTGATAGTCAAGCTTTAGGATTTAGAGGTTTGGGAGTAGGAGTTTTCAGCTAGCCAGTGGGGTCGCTGCTTCTGGGAGGAGGAAGGGGAAGTCCTGAAGAGCCACTGGGAGCGTGGGATTTGGAGTAGGACAGACCTGGGATTAGATTCCCACCTTGCAACATGCGGGTTTTGTGAACTTGGGGGAGTTATTTCACCGCTCTGAACCTCACTTTCCAATCTGTAAAATGATTGTAAAATGCAGGGTAGACATAAAATTGTCCACCAAATAAAGGATAGATAAAAACAACAAAACAGTGTCTACTTTATATAAAGTTATTGTGAGGAGTAAATGAAATAATATACATAAAGACTCTATATATTTTCTGGCCCATAGAAGCACTTAATACATGCCAATGGTAAATAAAGTCGTATTGGCTTCATTTTGAGTAGTGGAATCCCTGTGTCGGGAGGTCAGTGGGGTGCTTGTGTCCTGGAGGCGCCTAGTAACACAGAGGAAGCGCTATTAACACCTCCTTGAGTGAGTTGAAGGAATAAAAATTGGATGTCTGGCTTTATGATCGCTTGAACCACTGTGTCAAAAGGATGTGTATTAATAAGATGATGACAAGTGTCTGCAGTGCCCTCGTCTGCATCTGCATTTTTTGTTCGTCTTGAATGAGAATTACAGGTATGCCAATCAAATTTGCCAGTGGCCTGAATTTGGGACGGGTAACTAATATAGTGACTTTGGGGAAGGCCTCGAGACCTTAAGTGATGCTATATGTAACAGTATGTAGTGTTTTCTTTTTAAAAATGTTTTTTGACAATTCAAGTAATCCAGGTTTATTGTAGGAAATAGGGGAAGTATGTTAAAATGAAAAACCCCATAATTGCCATGCTCAGAGGTAATTCTGGTTAACATTTTGGTGTATATCCTTCTAGAAAACAAACAAGGGATGAAACTACACATGATGTTTTCCAACCAAACAGGGTACAGTTAATAAATAGTATTATAGCATAATCATCAGGAACCCTGGGTGTAGAATCAGGGCCTGAGCAAAACCTGGATCCCCCCAATGATCCTGGAACAAATTACCTCATATCTCTGCCTCAGTGTTCTCATCTTAAAATGGGATGATACCAGTACCTGTATTGATACATTAGATAACTCTTAAGTACTTAGCATATTGCCTGGGGTCTGGTATATTTATTAATATCAGAGACATGGTATTTAGACTTAGGGCTAGATGGGCATTAGAGGTCATCTGCCAGAACCCGCTCGTTTTACAGGTACAGGAACAGAGACTCAGAGGGAGGTAATTTGTTTAACGTCGTAGAGCTGACTTTTTAGTAGATTCAGGTACGTCCTAGCTCATCTTTGCTCACATGCCACCTCATGAAGCATTTCTGTTTCCTGGCCTCCTTTCCCCTTGCCGTAGGCCGTGGTAGTCTTGTTTTGTGCTTTTGTAATCCTTTGTACATACCTCTTCTGAGTACAAATATAGGTTTGGGTTTGTGGTTTTATACTTTTGTCTCTTCCACTAATCTGTGATCTCCTCAAGGGCTTGGCTAATTTTCTAGCTTTGTATCCTCAGAACCAAGCTACTTGTTGACAGCTGCTGAGGGGTCAGTTTCTTAAATGAATGTATTGTGCATGCTGGGGCAGAAAAGCTAACAAACAGTGGAATAGTGTCCACATTATGGGAAGGGATAATTCCATGTGTGTCGTTCATCTTACAAGCATTTATTGAGCACTTACTCTGGGAAGATTTGAGCCCTACAGGGGATGCAGTGCCACGCAGGACAGACTTGTCCATTTCCTTACGGAGTTTACAGTCTAATGCGGAGGGCTGACACCACTTAACAGATTACATTTGATGCTTGTATATTGTACTGAGGGACAATATACAATTGTCATAATTGTACTGAGTGCTACAGCGAAGAAAAAGGGTGCCAGGAGAGCCAAGAATAGGAGCTCTGGCCTGACTGGGTGGAGAGAAGAGGTCAGGAAAGGTTCTTCTGAGGACCCAGTAAGCCTAGATCTGGAGGATGAGTGAGTTAGCTAGCCAAAGGGGGGTTGCAGACATGGGTATGGCAATAGCATGTGCAAAGGCCCTGAGGAGGGAGGGAGCATGGTGCATTCTAGGAATTAAGGAAGACCAGGACAGCTGAGGCTGGTGAGATGGGCAGAGTCCAGCTTCTAGAGGGCTTTGTAGATCATATTATAGGTTTTTGATTTTAGCCTGAGAGCCGTGGAAAGCCTGTGAAATATTGTGCTTAATTCTGAATACTTGCTTTTAGAGAACAGTGGACATGAGAATAAAAGGTGACTGGGATGAGAAAGGATTGAAAGCTCGTGTCCTATTTGGACTGTTTAGTCCAAAGAAGAAACAGAAAGTTAGATGATGTGTGAAGGAATGCGATGCACAAGAGGAAGTAAGCTTGTTTTGTATTGCTGCAGAAAGCAAACAGACTAGCAGATAGATGATCAAGGTGGCGGATCTTGTCTGAGTGTCAGAAACAGCTTCCTAACCCCTAGAATTTCGTGTCTGAAGGGATGGAGAGCAGTAAAGGGAGGTGTGTAGGCAAGGCCTACTGCAAGGCCACCTGTCAGGGAGCTTATAGTAGGAAGTCTATGCGTGGTGGGAGTGGCCTTTAGGCCTTTTTATGCCCCGAGAATCTGTAGTTCCATAAATCAAGGAACGTCAGCACATTTCATTGTGCCTTGCAAATGATTCAGCAGATCTGGAACTTGACTTTTATCTTTTTCTTTAATCTGAACATTCATAAATTTGGACTTTGTAAGAATAGATTTGTAAAATGGAGGTCAGTACTTACTTTATTAATAGTAAATATTCGAAGTTGGTGTTTATTAAATTATTTAGGTATAGGAGTCCTGTAGTTGTCAGGAACAAACAAGTGTTGTTATTGGTAGGTTAGCCTGAAGCTGACAGTCACAGCCAAAAGCAAGCTGATGTGTAAATGGAATCCGTCATTTCCAGCAAAGGGGGAAATAACATTCCAAGAGAAACCAAAATGCCAGAATAATAAGCCCTGGCTACTCAGGGGAATTTTTTTTATTCATGTGTAAATTGGAAGAGAAGGCCAAAGAAAACAGAATGTTTCTTCAAAGAAAATTGGCTGTTTCTTCTCCTGGGAGAAGTTTGGACATTACACATGTAGCCACATCCATGTTACAGAAATAGCAACAGGCAAGAAAATGCTGAGTGTTGTAGCCTGTAATTGGCGATCAGATGGGGACCTGAAAGGCAAGGAGAGTTGGAAATAATTGTAGTAGAAGTGATGGATGGAGCAGAATTCTCATTTGGAATGGAAACGGGAGTAGGAATCATCTCCAAGCCATCTGAATCTGGGGGAGCAGTGTGAGGGGGAGGATGACAGCGATCCAAGCACTCTGGGGTAGAGCAGTAATGAAGGTTTCTGCTTCCTGGGCATGGGCTGGGCTGCAGCCTCCCATGTGTAGTCACCAACAGGCTTTGTTGGTGGAGAGAGAGGATGCGCTCCCCCCCTCCCCTGTTCTTTTTGTGTAGATGGACATCTAGGAATAAGGATTGACTTAGCATGCACACTTCACAAGGTGGGTTTCTCTTCCCTTAAAAGAGACTCCCATTTGTTCATGTTCAGCCCCACAAAGGTTTCTCCCTTGATCCTTACCCTTATCTTGGTTGAGTTGATGGTGAGGATGGATGGTGAGGTCTAGTGTATGAATGAGCTGAGATTTTTGTGTTTTCTGTTTTGTTTTTTTCTTTTTGGGAAAAAAAAAAGCTGAGTCAAAGAATCTGATTGCAGACCCTAAACTGTTGCTTGACATATGGGGCATAATGATCTCTGCAGGGAGAGATGCAATTCTGTGGGCAGTCAGGCTTCACTCTGAGGTCTGTCTTCATGGACTAATGCATCTCTTGTTGCTCTTGCCTTTTGGGAACAACGCAGCAAGCAGAGGCCACCAAAAGAAAACACCAAGCATCCAGTGAGGCTCCCCCAGCGAAACAGAGGAACGAGGCATCATTTCTCCCGGCCAAGAAAGCTGCTGCTAAAGAAACACAAAGGACTTTTAAGGGGAAGGCACAGAAAACATTTTCTCCGAAGAAATCTTTGGTTGGTGTGAGTGATGGAACCCGAGAACAGAAACCGTGCATTAGGACTTCATCATTATTTAAAAACAACCCTGAAATCCCAGAGCTCCACAGGTATGTTCAGGGGCATGTGCGCTCAGGAATACGAGAAGTTAAGTGTATTCTGCCTTTTTCTCTGTCAATTGGAACTGATACCTGGGTTTTCTTCATCATTTGCAGACCTGTAGTAAAGCAGGTGCAAGAAAAAGTGTTCACTTCAGATGCTTTTCATGAACTGGACCTCCACCCACATTTAGTAAGTATCTCTCAGTATCTTGTGCGGTTGGTTTTTTCAGTGTGGTTAATTTCTTGGGAATGTCTGGGAAATGACAGTTTTAGGAAGAAAAATCAAAGAATGGTTATTTCTGCTCCAAATTAACCTGAGTGAAATCAGATCGATAAGATGCTCTTCTAGGACAATCCCAGTGAGCCTAGGTTACTGTTCACTGTCCTTACCTCCATCCCCACCCCCTTTTTAAAGAACTAAACACTTTCCTAACCTAATTCAAATTAGGCCTGGGGCTCCACTTATTGGACTCTAGGACAAGCTCCTAATTAGTGGGTAAATGAGGGCGCCTGGGTGGCTCAGTTGGTTAAGCGACTGCCTTCGGCTCAGGTCATGATCCCGGAGTCCCTGGATCGAGTCCCGCATCGGGCTCCCTGCTCGGCAGGGAGTCTGCTTCTCCCTCTGACCCTCCCCCCTCTCATGTGCTCTCTCTCATATTCTCTCTCTCTCAAATAAATAAATAAAAAATCTTTAAAAAAAAAAAATTAGTGGGTAGATGGGACGTGGAGGCTGATCTGGGTGGCAGGGCTCACAGTGACCATAGGAGAGGAAACTGAGCTGGCATCTTCATATCAAGGGTAGTCTGTCGTTAAATTGAATGAAGACGTTCTACAAACAAATGGATTTTTTTTTGTTTTTTTTTACTGTGAATGAAGTTTCCACTCTTATTTATGAGTAAGAGAAAAATGCATTAACTTTCGGGGAGTCTGGATTTCCTTTGCTCCTATGGTCACAGCTCACTCCTTTAGGGTTGCTTACATAAGCTGTTTTCTTACCTATGGGTTTGAGCAGGGACATCGAGCAGGTTTGAGCTGTGGACATTTGGGGATGGATAACTCTTTGTCATGGGCACCGTCCTGTGCATGGTAGGATGTTCAGCAGCACTCCATGACTACTCACTTGATACCAGTGGCATCCCCTGCCCTGCTTGGGACAACAAAAATTGCTTTAGACATTGCCGTGTGTGTGTGTCTGTGTGTAGGGGGGCGGGGGGGGGATGGTGGGTAGAACCACCCCCAGGTAATACTCACTGGTTGGAAGAACTTCAACATGGCCATCGGTTTTATCCCAGTATCTTCTCCTTCTTTGCATCCTCATTTGCATTAAATTTATTTGTGCCAAAAAATCGGTAGTTAAAAATATTTATTTTGTGTGTTCTCTTTTAGATTTCCACAATAAATACGGTCTTAAACATGACTAGTATGACCAGGTAAGCGTTCCAGACCAGTGTTGCTTTTGTTAAGACTTGAATGGGTATGACCAGTGAAATTTGAATTATCTGTGGAGCACAGAGCAAATTTGTGTCTTCATACTAGAGAACACTGCCAGATTGTTGCCCATCCAGGGCTTGACACATCACTTAACCCCCCAGTTCCCCCACTTGTTAAGTGGAGAGACTGAGTCCTCAAGTACTTCTGTTGTCAGCTCTGAACCGGTGATCCCGCTGCTGTCCATGCTACCCTGAAGATAATATGTCCACAGTATAGAATTTATCTGGTCATTTTTTAGTAGTAAGAATTAGAGGCAAACAAAAAGATTGGAGTAAATACTTGGTCAGATATAATGGGATATTGAAAAAAATTTTTTTGAATGTTTAATAGTAATAACTCTTGGAAAATAGAATAGTAAAAGGTGTAGAGAAGAGATGAACTTCCTTTTTGTGAGTATGTATGCTTTATATTTTACATTTTACTAATCGTCACATTTTACTTATAGGTACAAGGTAATAAGAGTCTTGAAGAATAAAAGGAGGACCCCCCCTTGCCCATTTTTTTGGTTCAGTTTCATCAACCAAATTTAAATGAATTCTGTGCCCTTTTTGTTTGTTTTTAAATACATATGTGGACACACGTCTTAGTGTGTGTATGATAGTCACACCTCGGTTTTTTGGAGACTGGGAAGCAGCTCCAGGCTATCTGGATGGCTCACAAGCTTCCTGGTACTCTCTTGCTTGCATGGGAATCTTTCTGTCCCGTCTTGTTGTGTCTCCCTGCCCGTCACGGGAGGCCGTGGGGTGGGGCGAGGTGTGTGGTATGCTCTCGTGGGAGCTCCAGCTTGTCATCATGCCTGTGACGTTTTTCTTTTTAATCTGTTTGCTAGAGCCGCCAATACCTGGCTTGCCTCAGCATTTTCAGCTGAGTTCCAGAAATTTAACTGAGGTTTTATCCCTTCAGTCATCAAAAGTTTCTCAGCATCTTCGCTTGAATGTTTAGGTGACTTCTGAGGTAGCAGTTGGCAGATGCAGCAAAGCATGGGGGCGGGTGTGATTTGTGTATCCTGCATCTCTGCCTGTAAACGGGAGAGGGTAAAATATTATAGTGCAGCATGTGTTCTTTCTTTTGTGTGGCCCAAGCGTTCAGAAGCAAAGTATTCCTGCGTTGCTGGAAGGCAGAGATGCTCTGGTGAGATCGCAGACGGGCTCAGGTCAGTCGTCACTTAACTTCTGCCCCCTTTCCCCCAATACCCAGGCCACACTCACATAGTAGGTTCCATAGTAAAGTGTCTGTCTGTGGCGGCAGTGGCTTTGTTTTGTTGGGGGAAGGAGGGAGGCCGTGCCTGCTCTTGATGAGAACCCCGAATTTGTTCCCCTAGGGAAAGGCAGGGGTGGTTGGTGGTGCTGTGGTCAGGAACGATTGGGAGGTGGTCAGCCTCTGTCAGGGCTCTGCCCAGTCCCCCCGTCTGTGGCCTGAGCTGCCCTCCTCACTCCGGTGGGGGATGAATATTTCTGATACTAAAGCACAGCTCTGGCATGAGCACACACTGCTTGGATGCCAGTTGTTTTGCTCTAATACGGAACACAGGTTTTGCATGTTCCAAAATTGTCTGTAGACTTGTTCTTCTGCCCCTCTTGTGCCCGGAATGGCAGGTTGGCTTTTCACCACGCCTCCCAGCTCAGCCACCGTTCAGGTGGGTGGAAACCCGAAGCTTTTGCTTCGTGGTTTCTCCACGGTCTTTAGAGGCTGGCTCACGGTTCAGGCTCCTAAGCATATCAGCGCCGTGCAGGTCGTTCACTTAGCCGTAAAGCTCATTTGCATGGTTAAGGAGGACTTTCAAGTTTTCTAGCTTTGAGGGGTAGTCCTCAAGTTGAGCTTTTATGTAACTTGGGAAATGTGTCATTGTCTCCCTTGTTAGCTGGATAAAGGAGCTGAAGCTGCAGGTTTTTTGGGAAATACTGGATTTACAAACAAAATTGGGGGTTGTGGCAGACGGGCAAATTCTGTTTTCGCCTCTCTTGGATGTAGGATGTGCGCTTTTCCTGTCCCCAGAGTTGAGTGCTACCCAGAGGTAGCAGAGCCCAATTTCTTTAATGTCTTTGCTTTTCTTACATCTGTAGGGTCTGTGATTTTAATTGCTTTTGTACTTTTTTAAAAGGTAAAACTCTTGCCTACTGCATCCCTATGGTCCAGTCTCTTCAAGCAATGAAATCAAAAATACAGGTGAGTATGGTGTTTTCCTGTTATTGCTCATAGTGCATAAGCAACATTGAATTGAACCAAAGCAGTAATTCTGGGACCGAAAGAATGTTTCCATTTAGCATTATTTTCTTCTTTTTGATTCATTTATTACATAAACACGTTGCATCTGAGGACTGTGCCCAGAGTAGAATAGAATAAGTTTATTTTGTAATCATCATGGCAGGTCTAATAGGAAACATTTGTAAATACATGTTCCTCGTGTCAGACGTTGTGCTGGATTCTTTGCCTGTGTTGTATATTCTTGAATCTTAAACCCCACCCCCGACCCAGTGAGTTACAGGTATTACTCTTACCCTAAGTTTACAGAAAGAAATGGAAGCTTGGGGAGCAGTGGTGGAATACTTGTCTTTAGTTGGGAAACACATTTAGTTAGTGCCTGGGCCAGAGGGGCCAAAATTGGGTTCCCCGGGTCCTGTAGGAGGCACGTTAACTGCCAGGCTCCAGAGGCGCAGGCATCATCTGAAGACCCAGCCCAGGGTCCCACAGATACGTCCCGGTTATCCTCAGTGGAGAGGACGTGGTGAGATCTGAAATAGGAAGTGAGGTGGGTGCACAAGCAGAGGAGAGGAGCTAATTGGTTACTTCTTTTTTCTCATTTTGGACAGACAGAATTAGGCATGTGTCCACCCTACTTGATACTGAGTGACAAGCAAGTAGTGCTAGCATTGGATAATAGCCCACAGGCTAAAACAAACATCCATGAGTACAAACTGATAGAAACAAATTATTGAGTAAATAGATAAGCAGATGGGAGAAGGACAGACCCTCTGCACAGTAGAATTCCAGCGGAGAAACATAGAAGTGATGGAGTAGAGCATCACCGTCTGGCCACTGCCTTAGTAATACTGTGTCACACGTCACAGATGCTGAAATGAGGGGATGAAAGTCTGATGAAAAATGGGATATTTACCTAGTTAGTCTCAAAGATCTCCCTACAAGATATGTCTTAATCACAAAGGGCAAAACAGTCACTTTATGATGGGGAGCCTGCCTGGCTGCTACCACCTTACCCAGGCGATCAGCGTGGGCATCCCCAGTGCTGGGACGTGTCAGCCTCATGCACCTCCAGATAGGTGCCCAGAGGACCCAGCGCCACTTCTGTGGTTGTCCTGCCCCAAAGGTGTCACCCGGATTTAATCCTGAGCAAATATCAGACAAACGCAAATCTAGAGACCTTCTCCAAAGCAACTGGCCGATACTGTTCGAAAGTATTAAGGTCATCCAAAACAGAAATGCTGAAGAACTACCCCAGGTTAAAAGAGACGAAGGAGGCGTGACAGTTCAGTGTGACACGTGGCCCTAAACTGGGTCCTGTCTGGGGAGGGGACGCTGCAAGGTCAGTCAGTGAAGTCAGAATACGGGCCGCAGATTAATTCAGAGTTTCACGTCAGTACTGATTCCCTGGTTTTGATCATCGTACTGGGATTTTGAGAATTAATAACCATATAAGGAAGCTGGGAGAAGGGTATAAGAGAGTTCTTTCTACTATTTGTGTAATTTTTTTGTAAGCCTAAATTTATTTTGAAATGAGTTTTTAAATTGTACTTTAACTTTATTTAAATAATTTTAAATTAATAAAATCCTACACAACATCCAAGTGATGGAACCTTACATAGACATGAAAAGTGGTATTTTTTTCAATATCTCTTTGTGAACTTGACAAGTCTTCTTGCATATGAAATTGAAAAAAGGTAGGGTACAAAACAGTATGTACAGTTTGATCTGATTTCATAAATAATACTCTGTGTGTGTGTGTGTGTGTGTGCATAAAAAGACAAGAAAGAAACTATTAATACTGGTTTCCTCTGAGTTGGAGAAGTAAGGAATTTATTTCCTACAGGTGACTGATTTTTTTTTCCCATTGGGCACTTTTCAGTAAGATAATTCATATAAAGGATTTAGCATTGTACTGGTACCTCGCTAGAGGAGAGAGGCCAGGTATTGCAATAATGTGGGAAAGTCTTATCCATTTATAAATTCTAGGAGAATTTCTTGCCAGCAGTGGATTTTTGGTTTTTTTGGTTTTTTGTAAGGTTGGAGAGTTGGGGAATATTTGAGCTGGCATGGGTCCTGTAGTTCCAGCCCAATTGTCTCATTTCATAGGTCGGTGACCTGAGGACAGGAGAGATTAGAGTATGTACCTAAGGGAGACCATGTGATGGGCAGCTCTGCTCAAAGCCTGGGTGCGAGTGTGTCTTTAGGCAAAGCTTTTCATCCCTCTGTGCCTCAGTGACTTCACCTGTTGTGCGTGTCTCCCAGGGTAACCCTGAGGCTCCTGAGCTAATGCACGTGGAGCGTGGAGAGCTGGTGTCCAGCTTTAGTAACAGTATCTGCTCATGAAGCGGTAGTTGTCACCGTCCACAACATGGGCATGTGGCTAGTTTGAAAGGCAACGATTTGATTTGCTTATATCTAGATATGTTCACCAGCCATGTTGTCATTTTTATTTATTCCATCTATTTCAAAGATTGAAATATTCTGTAAAAAGAGTTTTCTAAGTCCAAATTTAGTTCATTTATTTCAAGTAATATTCAATAGAGGCCCTTGGAGTTCATTGTAAAATGATTTGACCTGTAAAAAACCTATCTGGAGGGAGCAGCAAACTCAAGGCACCCAGCAGAGTCGTAAATTACTTTGGTGTTGGAATGGGAACGGATTGCTTTTCTGTGTTTTCACTCTTTCAGTTATTTGGGCTCTGATTTTTTTTAACAACACATCCATCCTTCTTTACTCACTTCTGCCCTGCGAGGAATTGATTTTTCTTTCTTCTTCTCTGTGTAGTAACACCTTTTGAAATGTCAGAATCTCCTAACGTCACACTGTGGCACGTTGATACTGTTGTACGAACATGTTTACCATTCCTCGCCTGGGCCTCGCAGACTTGATGTCGAGTACAGACGGCTCTAGTTTGAATTCCAAATCCTTTTCTCCTTGTGTGTAAATGTTTCCTATGCAAAACATGAAAACCATGCTTGTAATTGAATCTGCTCTAAACCTGCACTTAGCCTCTGCACCAACATTGTTTTGATTAATTCCTAAGTGTCTGTGAGCACTTTAGAGATGCAAGACACCACTGACTTTGAGACCTTTATCGGGTTACTTTTTTTGTTTTCTCTTACTATTTTTGTTATTATTTTTTTAGGTATAATGTATATGTTAAAAAATTAAAAAGAGTACCAAACAGTACATGGTGGGAAGTAAGTCTTATACCCCCTCTCCCCTACGTGGCACAGCTCTCTCGGGGTGTGGGGTGCCAGGTCCTCCTGGGGCTCATCTCTGCAGAGAGAGCAAGTGTGAGCATACAGAGTTCCCTTCCCCCTTTAGCTTCTGTGTGTTTGTTTTTCTATTGTGTTTGGTTTGATACACAAGTGGTTGCTTGCTGTGCGTGATGTTTTGTACCTTGCTTTTGTTCGCTTGGTATGTTTGGGGATAGTTTCTTAGCAGTGCCCTGCACATCTGCCTTGCTTTTTTAATGGCCGCCTAGTATCCTGCTGCCTGTCGCCACCATAAGTTACCGTATCAGTCCCTCGTTGGTAGAATTTACGTTATGTCAGTATTTTGCTACAAACAAGGCTCTTCTACATACTGCAGTCTGTAAAATGTTTTATTTTTTATGCGTACTTATGGGTGCGTCTTTTAGAGAAATCCCCAGAAGTGGAAGTGGCATGTTTATTTGGTAGATGACACCGCAGTTGAACGTACAGTGGGTGAAGCCACGGTGCGCTCCCCACAGCAGGGCACCCAGGAGCCCCTGCTCGCCCGCGCCCTCATGACACTGCCAGCTGTGTTGGTTTTGCTCATTTGACAGACGGTGGAGTTGAACATCTCACATGTGTGAAAGCCATGTTTTGAATTCTTATTTCCAGAAATTGGCTATTTACGTTCTTTCTCCATTTTTCTACTTAAGTTGTTGTGGTCT
The DNA here is from genome assembly GCF_002201575.2 of Neomonachus schauinslandi. NCBI lineage: Eukaryota > Metazoa > Chordata > Mammalia > Carnivora > Phocidae > Neomonachus > Neomonachus schauinslandi. The sequence goes on along the minus strand of NC_058415.1, from coordinate 89,790,922 downwards.
TTTTTATTTTTATTTTTTATTTGAATCACAGACCTTTGTAAACTAAGGAAATTGGGCCTTTCTCTTATGTGTGGCGTGTTTTCCCTTCATTTTGTCATTTATACTTGATTTCGTTTAGGTATTATTTTCCCATTCTGAAGTTAACAATTTTTACATAATAGAATTTATTAGTGTTTTCTTTTATAGTTTCTGAGTTTTATGTCATCTGTACAAAGGCTGACTTGATTCCACCTTGACTTTTCTGACTTTGTTCTTGAAGACTGAATAATTTATCTTTTCCCTACTGACACAAAATTATTTCCTGTAATTCTGTGCATACTTGATTCTGTTCTACTTGCTGTTGTAATCTCAATTTATATGCCAGTATCAATTTTTTTAAATTACGGTAGTTTTAAATTGTTTTAACATCTGGTGTTTTTCAGACATATTTTGGTTATTCTTCATAGGAACTTTGAAATCAGCTTGTCTGAATATAAGTATTGTATATGTTGTGTGCATATATGCATATTTGTGGCAGTTCTGTTAGGTTTGCATTACATTTGTGGGTTGACTTAGGGTTAGTGTATTTGTAATATGGAGGCATCGTATCTAAGAATAGGATACATTTTCCCATTTATTCAAATTTTATTTTATCCTCCTCAGAAGTGTTTTAAAATGTCTGTCATACAGATTTTGAACATTTTTTGTCAAGCTTCTTGTTGCTGCTCTGCTGTGATTTTTTTCCCCCCTTCCATTGTGTTTTGTAACTTTTTTACATCAGAAGGCTGTAGATCGTGTATATTAATTTTGCATTCAGCTACTCCACTGAGTTGTCTTTTTTGTAGTAGATTTTCAATTGATTCTCTTCAGGTTGGTTTTTTTTGTTTTGTTTTGTTTTTAAGGGTAAAATACCATCTGCTAACAATGACAGGTTTACCTCTTACTTTCCAGATTTATACATATTTCTTTCTCTTGTCTGATTGCATGGGCTGGAACCTTTAGAACAAGGTTGCATAATAATAAGGGTAGTGGGCATCGGAGTCCCTTTCTTAATGAGACTGCTGCTGATGTGTGCAAGTGGCCACCCTCAAGTTCTGTCCACCTGGAGGCCTGTGACCTTCATCCATCCTCACATCATTTCTTTCCTTCTGTGTCGATAGCGCAGTGACGGCCCCTATGCCCTGGTACTGGTGCCGACAAGAGAGGTAAGCAGTCTCATCTTCGGGATGGGTTTTAAGCAGGTACTTTCCTCTTGGAAGTAAGATCCTTTTGAATTTAAAAGTGGGTTTTACCATTTTTCTCCCTGCTGCACCCTTACCTTTGCCTGGGGCCATCCTTTTGGTTCCCATCAAGAAGAAAAATTCAGGTACTCTTTTTGAAAGTCATAAGCTAAGTCTGGAAAAGCATTTCCTTATTGTCTAAAAACTAATGACACTATAAATTTCTGTACTTTTAAAAGGAATTAAAATAATTACATTTTCTACTTTTTTGGTTTGTTTTATAACTTAATTAAAAATTAGAGCAGTCGACCCTGAAATACTTTTTTTTTAAAGAGGCTACTGTACCAAAAATTTTACTTGTTCTTCAGAGTTAAGCTTCTTGACATTTTTCTTCTTTCTTGGTGGAAATCTCTTCTATCTGATCTATTTTATTTGCCTAGAGAGGCAAGTTTAGATTATGGTTTCTGTTTTCTATATCAAGTGCTAATCACTTCCTTGCAGAGAGTTGGTCATGGAGACGGAGGTCTCTCCTTGGCCTGTCATACAGCCTGCAGTACCCTCGCTCGGCTCAGTCCTGTGAAGGAGCAGGCGTGAAGCTATTTAAATTTTTACAGCAGCAAACTTGCTGCTTCCCTAAGATGCATCATGAATACTAAGCATATGGAAGCTATATACATATCTTTGGATAAAGGGATTATGTTGAGGCTTCTTGATAGTTGTTAATGGTTATAACCTACATTAATTTTCACTTTCTCTGGTTTCCACTGGGCTTGTTGGATTTTGTTCCTTTAATAAACTTGGGGAGTAACCACCTCTCAGTGCTCTATTTGGCATATTCGAAGGGTACCTCCTACAACCTTGAAAGCAATGTGCCCAGAGGCTAGCCTGTTGACCGCTATTCCAGGTTACTCCCTCCTGCATATTCTGTTCTCTGTCTTCCTGAGGGGGAGACACATTCAGGGTGATGCTGTTCCGCTTCTCCATCCGTGTGCGCTGTAGACTTGTACTTCTCTGTGTGGCACTCTGGGAATTTGAGCCAGCAGAGGGAGCACAAGACACTATTTTTGTACACGTCCAAGGAGTGGACGCAGGCTCTCTGTCCACAGTCTCCAAACTGGCAGGTTCCGGAAAGAGTGTAAGAACAAAGTGTATTGTTCTGAGTAGATGCTGTCTATCAGATTTTGTTTTTCTTAAATCTTAACTTAAGGTCTGAGTTGGAATCCTAATCACTTTACATTGTCTAAAGGTTTTTAAAAGGTTGGGGCTGAGGTAGGGCCGGGGGCGGGGGGGGGGGGGGGGCGGGTGGGAACAACCTCGTTCATTACCTGTAACTTTTCACTCTTCACAGCTGGCTCTGCAAAGCTTTGACACTGTCCAGATACTGCTTAAGGTAAGGTCAGCCATGACTTCAGTTTTATCTTTGTTTTCCTTGACTTTTTGAGAAAAGACAAGTCTACCAGTCTTAGCGTCATCTTCAAAAGGCAAGGAATTATTTCAGTTTTTCTGGATTCCCTGGGTTTCTCTGCTCTGCCCAGGTATAATTTGTAGGATTTTACTGATCTAGACTTTACTAACTGCTGATTTCTAGCTTAGTTGACTAGTGTTTCCTGTTGCCTATAGTCCTGTACTTTGTTCACCATAGTCCCTGGCAAGCCACACGTGGAGACTCACAGGGACAACCACGAAGTGATCACATGGAAAGCTACGGGAAAGCCACACGTAGGGTTTAAGAAAGAAGCGAGAGAGGGCTTCAGAGCCAAAGCCTGCCAGCCTACCAAATTAGATCGAGAATTGATCTTTCTTTTATCAGGGGTGGGGAGTAAGGAAGGTTTGTGCTTGGGTTTTATTATACCCAGAAAGGTAAAAGGCAGTAGACTTAGGGAAATGTGTTTTCAACTCAGGCTCCATGGGGAAAGGCAGAGAAGCTACGGGAATCATTTAGGAAGCTCCCATTTCTCTCGCTGTGCTAGAAGCTGTAGAGCTGTGATTTAAGTGACTGCTGCTAGTATCCATAGCAGGGGTGATGTCTAGGAATTGTGTCTGCACAGTCACCCCTCCTACAATGAGAAGCCTGGGTCTTCCCTTCCACCTTCTCTAAGGAAAAAGAATTTGGAATCAGTCTCTGTCTTCAGTAAAGGGGGCTTTGATGGGGCACCTGGGTGGCTCAGTTCATTAAGTGTCTGCCTTTGGCTCAGGTCATGATCCCAGGGTCCTGGGATTGAGCCCCGCATCAGGTTCCCTGCTCCGCGGGGAGTCTGCTTCTCCCTCTCCCATTCCCTGCCCCCCACCTTGTGCTTTCTGGCTCTCTCTGTCAAATAAATAAATCCAATCTTTAAAAGGGGGGGGGGCTTTGCACTCATTTTCGTCTGATATCATTCTGTAGCCATTTACCTGGATTGTGCCTGGAGTGTTGATGGGAGGAGAGAGAAGGAAATCAGAAAAGGCCAGGTATGGGGACCTTTGTTTGTTATCCATTCCTGTTTGGATCTGTCTGTTCTGCCTTCCTATTCAATCAGATTTGGTCCTTCTAAACCTGGACAGAGCGTTATCTCAAACTGTGCTTCAGAGTCCCAGAGCGTAGGGACAGATTGAGGCAGCAGGGAGCGGTCACCTCTTGACGGTGTTGTCTTAAGAAATACTGATGAACCTACAAGGGGTTCCCTTCTGATGTGGTTGGTAGTGATGCTCACTATCCTCTTAAGTTCTGCCCCCCACCCCAGCATCCCTTAGTTCCCCTTGTTTGGTGTCCATCCCTCTTGGCAGTTCTCTTTTGTCTACAGTGGGAGTTTAGGGTCTGGTTGTTTGTCTGTACAAAAACAAGATCACAAACTTACATAATGCTCTAAACTCTGCTTTTTATATCCCGAACACTGATTCCTAGTTGGTATTAGAAGTGGTAATGGGGGTCAGGAGAAAATGTTGCAACAGGTAAATCCCAAATTGTCTGTATGCTTTTTGAATATTTGTATTGTATTGTATCTTAATGCTCAGTAGTAACACCCAGTCCCGTGTGTAGTTTGTAATCAGGAGTAAATATTAAACTTGAAACCTAAAAGTATTGGTTAGATTTGATTAAGCTATAAATAACAACAACAGTGGCACAAACATATGGCAGTTTTCTTTTTCTTTCACGTTTAAGAAGCCTGATGGTAGCCCATCCCAGGTTGGCGTGGTGCTCTGGTATCAGGATCTAAGTCCCTTCTCTCTTTTTGTACCACTAAGTGAGGCTTCCATTTTTAAGGGTACTCCATATTCTTAGGGTGTTGTTGGAGCTCCAGCCATTACATCTTATTCCCTGCCAGGAGGAACAAAGATCATCATATGTCCTCCCTCCAGAGATACTTGTGGTTTTTGCATATTCCCTTTGTCCTTCTATCCCATGTTTGAACATAGGCACACGGCCATACTTAACTTCAAAAGAGACTGGAAAATATACTCAGCTAAAAATTGGAAGCTTTAATTGCTATGGAAATACAGGATAAAGGATGTTTGGGAGGAAGAACTGAGATTTATTCTCCCTAGTCTACAGGACAAAGCTGGGCCCGCATTGTATGGAGGTTACAAAAAAGATTCAGTATAAGAAAACATTCTAGCCGTTAGATCACATTTGTGTGGGATAACTCATTTAGGTTGGAGGTTCCCTGGCACAGAAACCTTCAAGAACAGGCTAGATGACCATCTATCTGGAATGTTCTAGAAAGAAAGGATCCATGGATCAGATAAAGGGCATTGGATTATATAGTAAAGATTCCTTTCAAATTTGAGATTTTATGAATTTAATATAATTTTGGGTCTTAATTACATTCTATATGAAAGAAACTTTGGAGGAAAATGGAAACTCACATACATCTTTGTATCCATTTGTCATCATGTTTGTCATGGCTTCACGCTGTGCATGTTGGTACTAGACATGAATCTGTCTCCTGTGCCTATTTCTGGTGTTTTCTATTGATATAGGCCCATTCGATTTATTTTCTTTTATGATACATAATTTTAAACAGACTCCGCAAAGGAATAAATATCCTTATCTCAACTCCTGGGCGACTGGTGGACCATATAAAATCCACAAAGAACATTCATTTTCGTCGGATACGGTGGCTCATTTTGGATGAAGCAGACAGGTGAGCCTCACCCAGAAGCATGAAAAGTAGCAGAAAAGAGCTGCTTCTGCTGGCTCATTGCAGTCTTTACTTTGCATGTGGAGTAAAATTCCCTCTCTTGAAACCACAGAATCTTGGATTTGGGTTTTGAAAAGGATATCACAGTGATACTCAACGCTATAAATGCTGAGTGCCAGAAACGACAGAACGTCTTGCTGTCGGCGACACTCACGGAAGGTGAGTTGAAAAGGAGTGCTCTTTGTTCTTAACCAGGAGGGAAGACGTAGACGTAACGGCTGTCATTTGTCCGCAGTGGTTCTCAGCGCTGGGGGCAGAAGCTGAGGAGGCAGGTGTCCCTAAAGCACTGCCTTTTCAGACTCCTGTCTTGCCTCCCTCTTCTAGTCACATCAGGCTCCCCCGTGCTCCCCAGGGTGTGGGAGGGAGGGCAGGGCAGATCCAGAGCCACCTCAGTTAGGAGAGTGCTTCTGGTGCTCGTGGCAGCGCGAGAGGAAGAGAAGAGGCTAACTCCCGTCCATCCAGAGGTTTCATGAGATTTTTTTGTGGATGTTATCAGCCTACCTTTCTCTTAAAGAGCATTGACCCTTAAACAGAGACCTAAGTTCATTTCTGTCTTTCCATCTTCATGAGATGGACATTCTGAGCTCTCTTTCATAGACGGGGCACTGAGGCTTGGCAGAGTCACTCTCTCAACACAACCCAGCTCGCGTGTTCTCAGGTCTGGTTTACACGTTTTACTGGCCCTTTGACAGTATGCACATAACCAGTTCTTAAAATGTATCCTAAGTAACATTAATTTTGAGAGATAATCCATGATTCTGTGCTCAGAAGTTTGGGGAATGCCACACGTTTCCTCCTGCTCTTAGAAATTCCTGGTGTGTGTCAACACAATAAAGGTTCTGAGAAGGCCTGTAAACCTATAAAACCCTATGACAGAATTCTGTGACACCCTTTTATCAGTAGATAGAACTGTAGAACCCTTGCGGGGTGGGGCGGGGTGGGGGAGACAGCTGTTAGTGTCCCTTTCAGTGGTCTTGCCCAGGTCAGAGTTGAGAAATGCTGGTGTGGAATCAGTGGGCCGCCTCAACCAGATCGAGCACAGGGCAGGCCCTTGCGGCCCTGGTGTTGCCCATAGGGAGCCTCTTCATCAGCCTGGACGTGTGGCGGGGGGGTGCGCGTACGAGACTAGCCTCATGGTGTGCGCCCCTCACCTGTTTTGCCTCTTTCACTTTCGCTCCAAGGTGTGACACGGCTAGCTGATATCAGCTTGCTCAATCCGCTCAGGATTTCTGTCCTGGATGGACACCGTGGCGAGTCGGACCCAAAGGGCAGAGCAGTTCCTGAGGCCTCCCCTCTCCCAGCTGGTGGTGAGCCGGACAGCTTTGCGATTCCGGAGAGTCTCGATCAGCATGTGACACTGGTTCCCAGCAAACTGAGGCTCGTCTCCCTGGCGGCCTTCATCCTACAGCAGTGCAAGGTGGGCCCGCACGCGAGGCCTGGCTCAGTCGAGGGAAGAAGGTCCTGTTTTCTTTGTGTCAGGTGTTGATAGCAGCGAACTGAGGGACCCTCACTTGCACACACGCACAAAAGTTTTCCGACTAAACCGTGTTCGCGAACGCAGACCTTACCAGTCAGTGGTTTCAGGGTTGTGGTAAAGAACCAGAGGTCAGGGATAGCTGCCACATTTGACATGAAATCTGCCCTAATCCTCTTCTGGGCCTGAGAACCAGGAGCATCACAGGTAGCAGAAACATCTGAATGTGAGCAGACAGAGGGGCCCAGGCTCATGGTTTTGAAAGAATCCCAGTATTTCTGTGTTTACGAGATCGCGTGCTAACTTTCCGTGATATGTGGGAGAGTAGTGGGTGCGAGGGCTGGAGGGTGAACCTCACGTCTGCTGCGCGCGGTGAGCGCTGGATGTGTGCAGAGAAGAGGAGTGCACAGCCCCAGCCTATGGCGTGTTTGTCTGTCTCAGGTTTGGGAAGCCCGGTCACAGTTACAGCTCTACCATTTTCCTCTCATCTCCTCTTTGTAGCATGTTGTATCAAGGTTATTTTTGTAAAATCATTCAAAGCTGTCTGTCCCCGTTTCCAGATGGGGCTGGCAGGACTGTGTATTTTAGAGAAATACTCATTTTAGTGTCACCTGATCATAAAAACGTGGTGGTTCTTTCCCCCTTTGTACCAATGTAGTTTGAAAAAGACCAGAAGATGATCGTCTTTTTCTCGAGTTGTGAGCTGGTGGAGTTCCACTACCACCTCTTCCTACAGACCCTGCAGAGCCGCTCCGGGGCCCCAGCGTCAGGGCAGCTGCCATCTGCCTCCACGCCATTAAAATTCCTGCGGCTGCACGGCAACATGGAGCAGGAGGTGAGCACCGCGCCGTCCCCAGGAGTGGAGGCAGGCGCGAGTCCTCCGGGGTCAGCGCGGCCTTCCCTCTCGGACCCCACTGGGCTGGGTGGGGACGCGCCCCAGGTGGGCGACCTGCCGGCACTGGAAGCAGACCCCACGGCTGCGTCGGTGGCGTGGGCAAGGGCGTCTATTGTTTCTGTGCGCTCTTGCTCTGGGAGCTGCCCTCTTCCACCTGAGAGAGCTCACAGGCCCGTCTTGGCCCGAGTCTGCCTCAACCAGCTGTTAAGGCAACAGAGTACCACTAAGTAGCTGGCACCAGGGAAGGGTTTTGCCTTTTTAGTACCCAGTGTGTAATTAGGGCTTGATGTCTTCAAATTAAGAGCATTAATGGAGCTAAATTGTGGATCCCATATGGTACTGCTGAGCGCGACTGCTGTCATTGTCAACAAGATACAGCGCTTTCACTCTTAACACCTTGGTTGGGAGAGGGGCTTCAGGGTCTCAGCTCTCTCTCGGTTCTGAGTTATACTGTTGTTCTGGAAGAAGAGAAGAGCGTCTCCCTGATTTTAGATTCTGAGCCGCATGGCCCTCATTCCGTTGAGGGGGTCGGTGGAGAGCAGACTGAGGGGAGCGCGCTGGCGTGGAAGGAGGACGAGCGGGCCCTGCAAGGGGGAGCCATGTTGCCCTAGAAGGAGGTGACCATGCGTGCAAGACGGTTAGGGAGAGACGACCAGGAATCGGAGCAAGACTTGAAATACACAACATCTTTAAAGCTGAAGGAGACATTAAAGTCATCAAGTCCAGCCCCCTTCTTGTGCCCGCTTTTGTCGTTTTAATAATTAAGAATGTGGAGCCTCAGAAAAGGGAGCTTGCTCAAGGTCACTCAAGGACATAGCTTCTTATTTACCACAAGATTGGATAGAATTTCCTGAGTAGTCCAGCCTTTGTGCTTGGTTTTCAACTTCAAGGTCCCTGATTCAGTTGAGTTTGTAGATTTCATAATTTAATGCCATTTACAGCGTTTGTTCCTCACCTCTCGGTCTTTTTCACCTGAGGCCTTCTGCAGGGCGGGCAGGAGGGTGACGAGGGAGCTGGACACGGGCCCGGGAGGATCTAGGAATTTGAAGAGGCCATGTAAAAGCTTTGTAGTGAAATTATTTCAAACCGTTTGCCTCACGTTTGAAGGGCAGTGGTCCAGCAGGGCGCTCACGGCTCTATGCTCTGGTCCTGCCTCTGCCTTTACCGGCTGTGTGACCTCCGGAGAGCGTGTCACCTTCCCGTGCCCCAGTTAGCCCGTCTCTCAAAGGGAGGGGATACTAGTACGTACTTCACAGGTCTGTGTGGTGAGGCCCTGAGTGAACGCAGAGTACGTGCTCAGCGTAGGACCTGGTTCGTGCGTGCTCTGTGGATGAAGGTGCCGTTGCTACTGTTGTTCTCGCTCTTTCCCGAACAGTCGGTCTGCCACTTACGTTGTGCTGTTTGTTAAGTGTTTCGCCTTCATGGCCTTCTCATGAGATGGGTAGAAGATGGGAGGCAGTGCCTCTAGATACCGCTCTACTGGTGTTCTCGTCCCACGATAAGCTAAAACCAGCCCAGTCCCATCTGCCTGGCCGCTGCTCCGTGTGACCTTAGCATGGTCTCCCTGGTGGTTGACGTGGCCCTGACCACGTTTGTGAGTGTTAGGGAGCAGTTGCCGTTTGAAGAAGTTGCTGCCTGATCGCTGTGAGGAATGCTCCGGGTTTGGCAGTTTTTTCCTTACCCCAAATCTGAATACGTTGCGTCCAGTCCACAGGACATCTCACGGGCTTTTATGAACTTTCCTGATTTTTTTTCTAATTTTCACTCTACAATGTATCCATTAAACATGACCCTTCTAAAGACCGTGAAGCACTCTGGGCAAGTGCAGCTGTCCTCCTCGGGGCCTGGCCACCGGCTCTGGCACACAGCTCCCTGGGTGCAGGTGCCAGTCCGATCCTCTGCTGGGTGCACGTCCCTTGGGCAAGAAGTGACTTCACCTTTCTGTGCCTCAGTTCCTCCACCTGGAAACGGGGGTGGTGATAGTACTGCTCATGGGGTTTTGTGCGGATGAGGCGGAGTTCAGGCCCACAGAGCATAGGCCGTGCGTGCTGGTTGTCATTACCCACCATGCCCAGTGAGCTGTGCCTGGGGCTTCCAGTCACGTGACCAAGGAGATGCATGGGAAGGACCAGAACGAGGTACACCCTAGTGGCGTGATGGCTGTGCCCGAGCAGAAGGAGAGACGTCACTTTTTCCTTTTTTCCACATTTTTCGTGGTTTGGTGGTATTCCTTTTTCTATTGCTGACAGACAGACACGGCCAAGTCTGAGCTGCTCACTGTGCGGTGACTTGGGCCACGTTGAGCGTGCCCTTGGCGGGCCTTTCGAGTGGACACACCCTGTGGTACAGCAAGACTGCCTTTAGGGTTTTACCCCAAGGGAGTGATGAAACACGTGTACAACAGATTATCTGTGAAGGTGTTGATTCCAGCATTGGGCGTAATAGCAAACAATCGGAGACAACCACCCATCACGTGCCCATCACGGAGCATCGACTGAGCTGAACGCAGATTTGTTGGCATGAAAGGACCTTCATATCCTGTTGGTACACGAGCATGTTAGTAGTAGAAGTAGAGTACTGCCATTCCTTAAGCCACATCTTGGGTCACGTGCCCAGAAGGGGTTGCCTGCGATGGGGTTTGTTTGCTTTGAGTGGTGGGATGATTTGGTTTTCTTCCTCTGACTTAAAATATATAACTTTCTCCAGTTGAAATATATGGTTTTATAATTTTTAAGTTTTCTTTAAAATTCATTTTTAAAAAATTGCTCTGCAGGAAAGGTGGTTGTTCTTCATGCCTCTGGACTACGTGGCATGAAGAAAAACGTGTTTAGAATAACTTCTGAGTTGAGAACCGGGAGTAACAGTAACTTGTGGCCTTGGGCCTTGCCTGCTCCTGATATCGGCTGTCCCTGAAGGGTGTACCGCACCCCCCCCCACCCCCAGCCTTGTCTCACTGAGATGTGCTGCCCCCAGCGCTCCATGACTTTGTTACAGTTGGAGAAGTCTAGTCCCGGAAGGACAGGTCTGACGGGAAGATGGGAAGGATGTACTTCTTCCTCTTTCTTGGTAAAGCCTCTCAGTGCCTAGAAGTAGTTCTAGCAGTAGGAACCAGGGGAGTTATGAGAATCTAAGCCTACTTGCTGGGACTGACCTCGGAGTCATAAGGCAGTGTTTTTCCTTGTTTTTGTAGGAAAGAACAGCAGTGTTTCAAGAATTCTCACATTCCAAGACAGGCGTCCTTCTCTGTACGGTATGTACCCCTCTGCACTCCACGGGGAGGCCAGGACCCCCTGCCTTTCCTCTTGCCAGGTTGCCTCGCGGCCAGCCCCACAGGGATCCGGGCTAGCAGGGGCTTCTGGGTGTGGCGGGTCGCCTTGCACTTCTGGTGTGTCACCTGACTGTGCCACCATGCAGAAGTCATGCCGATTTGCTCACTAATAGTGGCAGCTGTTGGTCTGAAAATGTGTGAATCTGGGCGATTTCTATCCACCAAAAACGTGTAAATTACAGCTATCGGGAGTAATTAGAGCTGAGAAAGTCTCTTCTCAACAGAACCACTCTCCTTGCCTCTGCTCGCCTTTTTTAAAAGGAAAATAGATGTGCTTGGACAGATTTTCTTTGCTGCTGTCTAAAACTATTATTTGTATTATTTGCCCTGCAGTTTTTGGGGCCAGGTCACTCAGCCTCAGTCCTGGTGGGCTCACGTGGCCGCCGCCTGCAGCGCAGAGCTGGCCTCTTGGATGGCCTCTCGCGTGCTCTTTTGAGATTGAAAACTCACACTTTCGGTGCCCCCTTCTCTGGGGATTCACTTCACCATGGTTGTCGCCAGCTCCCAAGATTAAAGTATCTTCCCTCCTGGTGCCATCTTGGATGGTATAACTTAACCCCCACCTGGGTATCTGAGAAATCCCTGTCCACGCAGTCCTGAAGTTGCACTGAAACCGGGTCATCCAGTGGGCGAGTGCCGGGCAGAACAGACTGTTGGCTGTTGTCTAGGCCTCACTTTTTCATGCAGTTACTTTTTTTTTTTTTTTTAAGATTTTGTTTGTTTATTTGACAGAGAGAGAGAGAGAGAGAGCACAAGCAGGGGGAGTGACAGCAGAGGCAGAGGGGGGAAGCAGGCTCCCTGCAAAGCAGGGGGAGCCCGATGCAGGACTCGATCCCAGGACTCTGGGATCATGACCGGAGCCAAAGGCAGATGCTTAACTGACTGAGCCACCCAGGTGCCCATGCAGTTACATTTTAAGGAACCCCTGGTCTGCATTCAGTTTTCAAGGTAACAGGCATTGTCCTCTTCCCAGACGCAGGGTTTATGAGTGAGTACGGCTTTGTTTCTTCTGCACGAGGTGGCTGTCCAGTCACCCATTTATCACAGGGTGCCAGTTCTCACACGAGTGTGGCAAACCGTGGCTCTGTGACTCAGTTGTGCAGATCTGGGAATGGTCACTACTGGAACGCCTGCCTCCTGAGGAAGACCAAGTCTGACCAGGGGCCCTACCCTTTGTGAAGCCCATCCGCAAATCAGATGCTTGTGTTTGCGCTCAACCACCTGTAAAGGCCGGGTCTACAGTGAAGATGAGTCCAGATGATCTGTTTGACAAAGAAATTTGTCAACAGTCCTGATCGTGTCCAATAATACTTGCTGGATCCTGACCCCTTCCTGTCTCCTTGGTCTCCACTTTCCCCCCTTGTTCCCTGCCCTCAGCCAGACAGGCTCCTCCTCCTGCTCCCTGAATGCAGCATCCCTCCTTTTTCTGGCCTTGGGGGCCTCGTACGTGCATTCCCTCTGCCTGGGAAGCCCGCCCTGACTTGGACTAGCCCCTCCTTCGGCCTCCGCTTCAATTTCAGTTTTTCCGGAAAGTTAACTCCGGGAACCCCAGTTTTTTCCCATTAGGCACTCCCACTGCACCCTGCACTTCTTTATGGCACTCATCACACCTGGTTTTAGGTGTCCTCCCCCCACGATCATGAGCCCCTAGAGATGGACTGTGTCTTGTCTGCAGTCCCCTGTCAGTGTCTGGCACGGAGCAGGTGTGCATACACACTCAGTATTTGTGGACCGAACGGGTGGATAGTTGGGGCTCAAGAAACGCAGTGTTGAAAACCACCACTATCTGCCTGCCTTTTTCTGAAGACTGAGAGAGGCTAAAGTTACGCTTGCTAGTGGGAATAAATCGTCTTTTTCATACACATGATGTACCTGAGGGGTGAATGTTACAGGTTGTCCATATCGAAAGGTAGGAACCTTTGTGTGGGAGTTTAAGACAGGAACAGAATGTTTTATCTTTGACCTTTAAGATGTTGGGTTTGTCCCTGGTGGAATATTTTTAAGTCTCCTGGTGTTTTTTACAGACATGGGTCAGCTCTGGGTCTCAAAGAGGACTCCAGGGATTTGAAGTTCAGTGTTTTGGTTGGTTTTGGTTTTGGTCTTTTTAGTAGGTTTACATGGAAGTAAAGGTCATTCTTTTTTAAAGATAATTCTCAATGGGGTCAGAAGCCTATGACGACTTTCCTTGTTTCGTCTGGCTGATACCTACAGACAAAGTAAGGTCATCCAGGCAAAGAGCGCCCCTGACTTGGCAGAGAACAGCACCCCCACTCCTCTGCCCCCTGCCAGTCCCGAGTGCCGCACAGAAAGCCGACTCTCACTCTCTGATTTCACTATAGGTTCTTGGTGTGTGTTTGTTTGCTTGTTGAGGAACCTTCCAGTATGCTGGCCTGCCAGCCCAGCCTCACCTCTTCTTCATCGTGTGGTGAAGATTACTAGGGAAGGGCCATGGGGTGGAGGGACTCACTTCCGGCCATCTCTAAGCCTGGCTTCGAGCACATGGTCCCTGGTGATGAGGAGCTCTTCATTCACCCTCTCCGAATTCCTGCTAGCTCTGCCATTTTCATTTGCTTCAGCCTGAAGCTTCTGGTGCCCAAGAGCTGTAGGCACAGGAGACCCGCTGCAGTAGATCATGGCTAGGTTGGGGAGATGCTGTCACTCTGTGTCCTTTTAAGCAGCCTGTTGCTTGCCAGGCCCTCTGCATGCTCTCCAGGAGCCTCCGTAGTGTTAATGAGGAACGGGGGCCATGTCAGGACAAGGCAGATGGAGAACCGGCTTCTTTCGGTAAAGAGGAATCCTGTTGTTAATTGTGGCAGGGGGATTTTCCCTCCTCTTTATACCATACCTTTTGCCATTTTGATTTCTCATCCCAAGATCTTTTAATGAGCTCAGGAGACTGAACGTCTGTGTGAGAAGTTGGGAACTGTGGCAGAACCAGTCAGAAACTCCCAGTGCTGCTAGTTACTGGGAAAATCCCTCCCCCGATCCATTTTCCTCCCTGCCGACATTTCTGCTATTAGGAGCAGTTAAGGATGTGTGCGTGTGTGTGTGTGTGTTTGTGTTTGTGTGTTTTTTTCTTTCATCTTAATTATGAACATCTTAAAGCAAGGACCTTTCTAATTTTATGCAGCCGTTCAGGACCTGGTACCTGACTGTGTGTACTGTGGGTTCTCAGTAACTGTGTGAGGCCATGCCGGTGTGAAGCGTAGGCCAAAGTGAGAGGCCAGGCCAGGCAGGAGAGACCAGTTTGGAAAGAGCGGTCCTTACTAAACATTCGAAATGTAAGTTTGTGTGCTCCGGAGAAGTAGATCGAAGAAGCAGCCAAGTCAAGAAGGGAGTAGGGATTAGCAGGAAGGAGCCGTTTGAAAGTTCAAAACCCACTTTCCTAAATGGAATAAAGAAATCAAAGGAATCAGGAGATATTGGGTTACCTACAAAATACTTCCATCTGCTTCTGGTGAAGAACTCACCCTCAGCCAAAGGACGGGAAAGTTGGGTTTCAACACCACTGTTACGTGGATGAGTTGGTAGAGGGAAGTACCACGGAGTGACTGGAAAATGATATTCCTGAGCCGTCTGCGGTCGTAAGGCCGACACTGGGCTTTCTCTTGTACACGTGGCGCTCCCTGCTCGTCCCCGGATAAACGGAGCGCGGTAACCTTTCTCCCGGCACGCAGGGCACTCCCACTCCCCTTGGTCTGCTGGCCGGTTCTCCGTTGGACTGCATCTCGGTTGGCCTTCCAGCATGGGCTTTCTTTCAGAAGAGACACCTGAATCACCTGTGCTGCTGCTTTTCTCCACCTTCTCAGTTGTTTTTTTGTCTTGAGGCACGCTGTTATGTCTGTGCAGTTCTTAATTTCCCTCCTCCTGGGGAATTTCCACTGTGCCAGGAGGCTGGGAGACAAAGGAGGCCAGGAGGTGAGACCGTGAGAGTCACGGGAACGTCATTTCACCACTGACAATAAATGTAGACTTTGTTGGTTTTCTCTGGGGCGTGCTTTTGAGGTAAAGTTTCTCTTTTCCACTTTATTTCATTTGTGTTAATGGCAAGATCATTTGGAGATGGTCGGCTGTTTACTCAGTTACGCTAACTCATGTTGCCAGTTTTTTGGCGGCTCCAGCCAAGATCTCTCGCCTCTGACAGCTTCTGCACTCTCTCCTTCCTCCTCTGATTACGCAGCCCAATCTGTCACCCGGACAACGGGGGCCTGTACCCTGCTGATGGCTTTCCACACACGGCAATAATGACTTTTGGCAGGCCGGGGAGGCGGCAGAGGCGAATTTGCTGCGTCCCTTGCTCAGAGAGCCGGCAGGCCCCCTCTCCCTGTTAGTAAAAGCACTTTGCGAGGTTCTTGGGTAAATAAATGAGTCATTTTAATCCAACTGACAGGCTGGCACCTGAGCAAGCTGCCTTCCATCTGTACTCCTTGGTCTCATGGAGGCAGCCAATTGTCAAGCCCTGGGCCTTCAAGGCCTCACCGTTGAGTGTCTTTCAGAACTGACTTTAGCAATTCTTTTGCCCTAATTAGCTCAAAGGAATACAGTTGGGCTGGGTCTAAGTTCTAAGAGGGCAGAGAACCGAAGCCTTTGCTGAGACCTGGGCAGGTCAGTTTCCTGTCGATCCCATGCTGCTGCCTGGTGGTGTTCTGGAGGATGGAGCAGACCCCGGCTTCTCTGCAGTCCTCTGCCCCGGTTGGGTGGTGGGTGTGAGGAGAATCACACCACTGCCTAATCGCCACCGTGCTGATTCCTACTTCGTCATGGAAGGAAATCCTTGGATTTGTAATTCTCAGTGCACTTCCACATGCATAGTCTTGTTTGGTCTTCACAGCAACCTCATGAGATAAATAGGGTGAATCTTATAGCCATTGTAGAGGTGGGTAAACTGAGGGTCAGGGAGGTGCGTTGACTTGCCCGGATGGTATGGCTGTAGAGGGATAGTGGAGTCCAGTTCTCTCTGTTCCTAGACCCTGAAGGTTATCCCTTTGTCTCATTGTCTGTGGTAGCCTAGGCTGAGAATAGGAAGGAGGACTTGCAGAAATGGCCGGGTGAAGCCTGAGCAGGGGTGGCTGTCAGTGAGGGTCCCCCACCCCAAACCAAGAAGTGGTGGGAGATGGGAAGATGGTGTCTCAGCCAGTCCCCCGGACCCAGATCACCCAAGCGGAAAATAGAACCGCGAACTGTCCCATGAAGGCTACTGGCATTCTTCCTTACTGTGGCTGAAAGTGTGCTCAGTGAGTTCCACGAACGTCATATGCTATTTTAGAGTTTCATTTGTGTTTCTTGGTTGAATTTACTAAACCGATGAGCATTAAATTTTTTACAAAGCCTGTCTGTAAAGCTCAGACAGCCCATTGTCTACATGCATCTCCCACTGCAGAGCGCTTAAATAAAATAAATCACTTCTTAACAAGAGCTTAGCAGATTTAAGAACCCGTCAGTTTTTCTAAAGACATCAACTGTGGTTAGTGTAGAAAGCAGTGCCTGCTCCCCTTTAAGACAGAGAACTCTCTAAATTGTGTTCTCAAAGGCATCAGCTCTGGAACATCAACCTTCAGTTTTCCGGGCAATGGGAGCTGTCTGAAAACACTTCGTGGGTGGTTGACACACTTAGTACATTAAACTCCCACTTAACACTTAATAAATGCAGCCTAGCCACCATTCAGAGGAAACCCGCCAGCTCAGGTGTAGTCGGAGCGAAGGCAGACAAATCCCAGCCTGCCCTCAGTGGCCCCTCCCAGTGGGTTAGATGCTGGCGGGCCAGTGTCCTCCTCGGCTCCCACCCCTGACTCTGGGCAACACGGGGCGCGGGCGTCTCAGCGTGCTTCCTGCAGAGACTTTGCGCAGGGTTATTGTTCTCCCGGAAAGCTCTCTGCATGCAGAGTAAGGGGAGAGAAAGGCGAGCTGTGCTTTACGGGAAAACACCAACTATTAAATGGAAGAAGGGAATGACAGACTTCGGAAGCCATCCGCTTGCTGCCACCAAGGCAACCGTTGGTGCAGACGGGCAGCGTCAGGCGACGCTAGGGCCTCTGGGCAAAAGGTTTTGGGAAACAGTCTCAAAGTTTCACTTCCCAGTTTACTGATTAGTTACGAAGGAGAAGGGTCCCTTCACCTGGATGCCACTTCCTCGGGGGATCTTGCACAGCTCCCCACAGTGCGGGCCAGGCTGCCCTCGGGCTCTCCTGGCATCAGGTACTGGGAAGCACACCCACCGGAAAGCTCCCCCGGAATCTTACCACGAGGACACAGTTAGACAAACACAAGATTCCGGGACGTCCTTCAAGACGCCTGGACTCCTTCACAATTGAGTTGTCAAAAAACTAAATAAATATTAAGGGCAGGGATATCATTCTAGATTATGGAAGTCTAGAGGGATATAATAAAAACATTGCATGATGGGCGCCTGGGTGGCTCAGTTGGTTAAGTGACTGCCTTTGGCTCAGGTCATGATCCTGGAGTCCCAGGATCGAGTCCCGCATCGGGCTCCCTGCTTGGCAGGGAGTCTGCTTCGCCCTCTGACCCTCCCCCATCTCATGTGCTCTCTCTCTCTCATTCTCTCTCTCTCAAATAAATGAATAAAATCTTTAAAAAAAAAATGCATGATCTGTGAGTCATTCCTGAGTTGGGCAATAAAAACATCTATAAAAGTCAATCTTAGGTGCAGTTGGAGAGATTTGAATATGAGGTGATTATTAGAAAATAATGTTATTTGGGGTGCCTGGGTGGCTCAGTCGGTGAAGCGTCTGCCTTCAGCTCAGGTCATGATCCCGGGGTCCTGGGATCAAGCCCCACATCGGGCTCCCTGCTCAGCGGGAAGCCTGCTTCTCCCTCTCCCACTCCCCCTGCTTGTGTTCCTGCTCTCGCTGTGTCTCTCTCTGTCAAATAAATAAAATCTTTTTTAGAAAGTTATTTAATATTAAATTTCTTAGGTATAATGCTGGTATTGTGTTTGTGAGGAAGAATGTCCTTTTACTTAGGAGAGACGTGAAAGTAGTTAGGAATAAAACATGGTATTTGCAACTTACTTTCGGATGGCTCAGAAAACGTGTAGAGAGAAAAAAAGCAGATGTGCAAAGATTAGCGGTTGATGAATCTGGATGAAGGATACACGAGTGCTCATTGTAGTATTCTTCCAGCTTTTCTGTTTAATTTTTTCTAGATAAAAATTTGGGAGGAAATACTAAGCATTCATTGAGAGAAAAAGCAAACAACAGAGGAAAACACAAAGAGAAACATAAAAATCACCTTAATCCCTCTCCCTGAAGATAACCACAGGTGATAGTTCTGGTGAGCCTCCTTCCAGGCGTAGGCTCCCTGGCAATCTCTCCATTTATCCATCTACCCATTTCATGTCTCATTTTTGGTACCCTCTTTTTTTTTCCTTGAATTTTTTTCTGGAAGAAACCAGACTGTCCCTGCTTTAGAATACTCCACATTCGGGATTTGACTTCTTTGGTTGGGCCAGTGTGCTCCTCCCTTCCCTGCACTTCTGTAAACTAGGAGCTGGGGCTACGCACCTGGTTAGATTTGCTTTTGTTTTGGGCAAGAATACACCACAGGTGACACTCCGTACTTCCTGTGGCGTGACAGCTCCTTGTCTTTCTAGTTATGTCAAAACATTTACGTTGTTTCACAGTCAAGATTATCAAAGTCTCTTCAAGGAAGTCCAGCTTCCACCCTTGTCTGCCACCCCCGATCCCTTCCCCTGCAGGTCACTTTTTGCGAGCTTTTGGCTTTTCTCGTCCATTATTTCTTTTTGAAATACGAGCAGATATATTTGTATTTCCCTCATTTCTCACACAAAAGCCTACTCTGCACACCCAGAACAGATCGTAGAGATTCTCCATGTCTGCACTGGCACCTCCCTCCTGTCTCAGCTGTAGGACGCTCTGCTGAAGGAGGTCAGTACAGCCGTCTTTTAGTCCACCTGTCTCCTGCCAGACACTGGGGCTTTTTCTACACCTGCAATTACAGATTTTGCTGAAATGAGTAGCTTTGCGCATGCAGCATGTTGTATTTTTTGCCAGTGTGTCTTTGGGATGGATTTCTAGGAGTGAGATTGCATCTGGGTCAGAGGGCAAGTGCATATGTAATTTTGCTGCATACCACCAAATTTCCTACTGTAGGGTTTTATACTATTTTGCATTCCCACCAGCATCTTAGGAGGGGTGCAGCCTCTTTTTCGATGGTGGAACAGCATAATATGGCCTTGGAAAAGTAAGAGGGACCTGGATTTGAGGGCTGCCTCTACTTCTTAGCTGTGTGTCTCTGGACAGGTTACCTAATCTGTCCGAACCTTGGTTTCCCATCCATCAAATGGGAGTAATCGTTGTTCTATGGAGTTATTTGGAAGATCACTTGAGATGCAACCAGCGGGTGAAGCGGTACAGTGTCTGGTGTATAGTAAGTGCTCAGGAAATGTTGACTAGGGATATTCTCATTATGACTGTCGTGCTTGAACACGAATGCCCAGCGTCAGTTTATCCCTGACAACCGAAAGGTACCCATTCTCGAGTCCCTGCCAGAATGGTCAGACAGACACTAGAGAGCAGAGAGCCTTTGCTTTTTGGGTGGCAACCAGCTGAAAAGAAATGTATCTCCTTTGCTTTTGCAGTTTTTATGTGTGGTTGATTAAGTCTCTGGCTGGTGGTGTAATTTAACTGTCTGAAGAGGTGGGACATTACTTGATCTTTACAGCTACCTGAGGTTGATAAGTCCTCCGTAAAGACTTTGCACCTCACCTCCACAAGGGAATACTTTGGGGTGATCTTCCAGACACCGTCTCAAAGCCATATCACTGTTAGGCATTGCTGATAGGGAAGGGGTGGGGGTAATAGCCCATGAATGCATTGATCATAGAGTGGTTCTTCAGAGAAAATGTAAAAGTAATAATACATACTAGAAATTTTCATAGTTGTTACGTGATGCAACGGATAATGACTTCAGTTCTTGGGCTAACAGTTTATGTTCTGGTAGAGTGGGTGGTGACAGCCTCACCAACACATTCTGCAGGACTTACCCCCAAGGTAGAATTTTCAAGCACAGATGGACTTCAGTGGGTCCCTGAAGTTGTATGCCGGCGCATGCGTGTGCGTGCATGTATGCGTGTGTGCGTGCATGCGTGTGTGCGTGCATGCATGTGTGCGTGCGTGTGTGTATGCGTGCATGCGTGCACATGTGTACGTGTGTTCACGTGTACCTGCCTGTGCACACTGGGGGGTGGTGAGCCCTCATACTTTGCATTAGATTATCAGGTGGATCCATGGCCCAAAAAAGGTTCAGAAACTCAGTCTTAAGCCATATTCTTTTCTGTTTTGAAGGATGTTGCAGCTCGGGGCTTAGATCTCCCTCAAGTCACGTGGATTGTTCAGGTAATTTTTTAGTTGTTAAGGTGTGAGCTCCATGCAGGAATATATGACTGTGAGTAGATGCCTTGGCTGTAAGTGGAATAATTATTATTAGCCTCTTGGGTGTTGCCCTGGTAACCAGGCAGCAACCAGCCTTACCTGCACAATTCTCCTGGTATCTTTCCCTAACCCAGCCCACCTAGCTGCTGCAGGGAAACAGCCAGGCTGAGCAGTTGTGGGAGGGAGGGGCAGGCTCCCCTGCTCCCAGACAAATGCATGTCACACACAAAGTTTCAGCAATCTGAAAATAAGAGGAATTACCAGGGCCCTTGGGAGGTCTCATTGTGTCCAGAAGGAGATGGCTCAGCTGTCCTGAGAGCGGTGTCCATGTACATTGACCTGCAGGGGGCAATTAAGTCCCTGACAGCATCTTACACATACCTCTAGCCTTAGACACTTTGCCAGAGGGTACAGGTGTTAACACTAGAGTCTGCTGGTTTCAGTTTTGTTTTTTCTTTTCGTTAGTCTGCAGAATGGTAGTTTTAAGCCCTTCTGTGTGAGGGCCAGGGGACATGTGCCCCATTTATGTGAGTCATGGTTTATTCACATTTTAGTGGAATTGCATGCCTGTCACTGGCTAGGAAATTTGATCTGCTCACTGCAGAAGGCCACTTTTCAACTAGAGGCATTGAGTCTTCTTTCCTGATGGCCACGGAGCAAAGTAAAGATAAAAAGGCAGGATAATCTTAATATGGGGGGGCGGGGGCAGACACATAAAATTGGTTGTTCAGAGCTTTTCTGTATCATCAGATTGATTAGATTTGTGTGCCTGCCCCTCCCCTATACATTCTATTCCTTTTGGGCCTCTGATCTTTGAGTCGTGTAGCAGCAGAGAACAAAAAGGAAGAATGGTTAGATGGTCAATTCCTTTTCATGGTGATGAAGTTATTGCCATAGAGAATATGCAGTAATGCATTCTGCTGAGTTAGAGTCTGCCTTTTCCCTCGAGTCAGGAATGCTGTCCTTGGGAGCAGAAGCAAGTCCCTGTGGGAGGGGAACCGGCCTCTCAGCTGCCCCACAGCTCTGTGCCATTGGGATTGAGTGGGAGTGCAGTGAGGTGCTGGGGACCAGCTCTTGGCGGCCTGGCAGCTAGAGTGAAGTCTGATCAGAGCAGCCGGCCCCTTCCTCCTGACCCCGTCCAGTCCTCTGTGTCCTCCGCCTCATTGCTGTGTCTGCCACGGAAGCAGGCCACGGTCACGCGGCCATCCTACAGAAGGGTGCCCCTGCCTGCCTCCAACTTAACCTTGCACGGTCACCACGGTGAAAAGATGCAGATAGGAAAATGAAGAGACCTGTGGAGAAGTAAAATTACAAAGGAGGTACTGGGACGGGAAGGCAGCTCGCTCATCGCAAACTTGGCCGCTGTTCATGTTTGTGTGTCAGAGCTTCGTTATTTCCAAGTTCAGGGTTGAGTGACTTCTCCTTGGGATTGCGTGAGGGTAACCATAGCACCAGGGTTTAATTCTTGGGATACCTGGAGGCAGGTGAGGGGTATTGCACTTCCAATTAATGGCAGTCCCTTGATCTGTGGATGCTTCATTTTTGTTACCCTTTGTAGTACAATGCGCCACCTTCACCTGCTGAATACATCCACCGGATCGGGAGAACCGCCCGGATTGGCTGCCATGGGAGCAGCCTGCTCATTTTGGCTCCTTCGGAGGCAGAATATGTCAACTCGCTGGCTTCTCACAAAATCAAGTGAGTCAGAAACCTGAACGGGGTTTCGCCTGATCTCACCTAATTAACTTTCTGTCGCCTTCTACAGTGGATGGGCCTTGTAAGCTGACAAAGAGCCATTAACCCTTGTGATCCCTGAATGAGTCCCAGAATAGCCAGTGGCAGGCAAACACTAAAACCCTTCATGCCGTCAGCACATGACAATTTGCATTGCATTGCCAGACTAAGGCATGGAACGATCTGTTGCTCATGGTTTTTCTGTAAGATAGAGGTCTGTGTTTCATTTTCCTTTCTGTCAGAGATGTGTGCACAGCCCTTACAGCCAGCTGCTTGAAGACCTTTTTTATTCAGTTTTTATTTTTACACACTCAACATTTTGTATCTTTAAAGATGATTTGTCTTTGAAAAAAATAACATTTTTGATTCATCACACAGCACCCCCTCCCAAATAAACCCAGGGAAGAAACCTTTTTGGGCAGCCGGGGCTGTGCGGCCACCATCTTGCGCGCCCACCACCCCGAGCGAGGCCCCCGCTCCAGCCCTGGCCCGCCAGCTCGACGACCGCGGGCCAGAGCAGTGGGGAGGGCCTCCAGCGGGCCTGGACCTCGCCCAGGAAGGACAAGCGAAGCAGAGACAGAGAAGAGCGTCTCAACCTGGCCGGGAGCAAATGTAGTGGAAGCAGAAAGAACTCACCTGGGTCACAGAAATGAATGTTTTGTCATGTTTTCCATACAAGCTCCGGCAGCTGAGGTAACAGGCGCTTAATAATGGGCTGCTGAAGGCATGTGGTTTTTCACAGTGGTCTACTTGCAAGAATTTCTTCTGCTCAGACATAGCACAGTGATATGGAAAGTGTTTTTGGAGGCACGGAAGAGTCCTGTGCGTGTGCCCAGGAGGGTGGGACAGGAATCCTGCCGCGCACGGGAGCCTGGAGGGCTGCCCTGCTGCTTGGAACCGACGCTGTGAGGCTGGCGCATGACTCCGCCGTACGCCTGCGCCCGAGGGCCTCGTCTGCCGGTGCTTTGCCTTGCCCAGCCCAGTGGTTTATGTAAAGCATCAAAGAAAGTGATGAGACATTTTCTCTAAAGTATAGAGCTGGCAGAATCGTTGCATTCTGCACCTGCACTGAAATTTCCAGACAGGTGGCGTGGGACCTGGTCTGGGGACCAAGTGCAGGCCACCCACACGAGAGCTGCCTGTGACCGTCCCCACCAGCCCACCATTGTTCCCACCTGCAGAGCTGTCCCTCTCCCTCCTTCCCTGCACCCGGGGTGGACTTCGCAGCACTCAGCAGTTGGGGGTTGCTCGTGGGAACATCTATGGGCTATGTACACCCTTCAGTGGTAGGGAGGCAGGACCCCACTCCTGATGAACCTGGTGGCGATTTTGAGTGGGCCCAGCTAATGCTGGTTTGGGTTTTCCTGTCATTTAATATCTTCAAACAACATCACCATTGAAAGAGTGGTTTCTATTGGTTTCAGGAAGACTGCATATTTTATCTCACTTGTAAGAGGAGTTCTGGCCCTCAGTTGGTCAATCCCCTTTTACCAAGAGCTTCCTCTCCAGCTGGTTTCCCCAGGCCCTGGGGCTGGCCGATCCTTCCTACGGGCGCTTTCAGGGCCTAGGCTGGCGCTCGCTCGACTGGGCAGCTGGATCCCGGAAACACTGGGGGGTGGAATGAAAACCCTCGTAGCCCCTTCTCCCATCTTCCCTTCCGCCATCCTCATAGGCTGGGAGCCTGTCACGGCGCTGTGACTGTTTTCCTCTGGCAGGGGAACCTGTAGACCTCCAGAAAGTGTTTTCAGAGCCGGGTGTTGTCATCCACGGGAGAACATGTCACTGCGCCTTGGCGGCCTCTTACCCCTCGGCTGTCTTTCCCCCACCTTCTGTTCTAGACCTACAGATTCATGTTCTCCGGGCCTTCCTGTCAGCAGCTCCTGGAGGTTCTCCCGTGCTCATTTGCTTGGACCCAATAGGCTCAGAAAAGTGGGTACCCGCGGTCGTGAGGTCAGGCAATAATTGGCCAGCCCCAAAGTCGTGTGCCCGGGTGCCTCTGCCTCTCTCCCGCTCTCAAGCTTTCTTTAATAAATGCATTCAGGTGATGGCTATGAAGGGTTCAAATGTAAACCTAAACTCAGGGGAGAATAGTAGTTGGCCCCAACCTGAATTATTAGCGAGCCACGTGTATTTTAAAGATACAAGAAGTACACTCGTTGTCTGTGACGGTCTCCTCTGGAAAAAACTGTGCCAGCACTATTTGTGGGCAATCCAACACAACCAAGTGCACGTTCGGGAGACAGCTCCATAATCCAGGGATTCTCAGATTTGGACTTGCAGGGGAAGTTCAGAAAGACGAAGACAGAAGTACCCAGAGGAAGAGAGTCAGGTCTTTTGTGGAGAGAACATCCATTCAAGGGAGGAAGAGTCCTGGAGGGGTCCAGCCTCACTCGTTTTCTGCCCTGAAAACGTACCCACTGAACTTTGTGCCCCTGATCCACTGACTGCTTTGTGGGCCTGAGGTAATCAATACCACCCCCCTCCCAGCCCTGAAATACCAGATTGACGTTATGTTGTAGCCTTGGATCATGCTTTCTGATTTCTGAGGAAGGGCTGGATGTTGGGTATCTTTTTTTTTTTTTTTTTTAAGATTTTATTTATTTGCGAGAGAGAGAATGAGAGACAGCATGAGAGGGAGGAGGGTCAGAGGGAGAAGTAGACTCCCTGCTGAGCAGGGAGCCTGACGTGGGACTCGACCCCAGGACTCCGGGATCGTGACCTGAGCCGAAGGCAGTCGCTTAACCAACTGAGCCACCCAGGCGCCCCTGGATGTTGGGTATCTTGACTTAACACCAAAATATTATACCTAAGAAGACCTGATTACAAAGTGTGCCGTGGAAAGAAGCAGACTTGAACATTTTTGGAATACAAAAGGTACACTGCTAAGTAGTAAAAACAAAACAAAACCAACAACGACAAAAAACAGAGAGAAGGAAGGGGTGTGTGTGTGTGTGTGTGTGTCTGTGTGTGTGTCTGTGTCTGTCTGTCTGTCTGTCTGTCGTGCGTAAAGAACCTGGGAGCCAGGCAGCAGGATGCTAGGACGGCTGATGAACTAGAGGAGATATTCAGGAAGGCAGGCCGAGGCTCAAGGCAGCAAGGGCCATCACAACAAATTGCTGCCTGCGCTCGTACACCGAGCACCGTGGAACGCGCCCTGACAGTGTAATTTAGCAGCAGGGGCAAGAGACAGGCGCCCTGGGCCATTGCCACCTCTCTCTAAACACTCGGAACTTTGTTTCTGCATCCTTCTGACTTCCTGGTGTTTGCCAACTTCTTCCCTGTTTTCCACTTCTCCTTTAAATGTGTTTCTAATGAAAGTCGTCATGGGTTTATTAAAATGTAAATGCTTCATCAAAATGTGTATTTCTTAGATCAGGCATGAGACAGTTCCCTGAATTTATTTATCTGTCTCTTTTCATAGGAAGGCGGGGTGATTCAAATCTGTTGATAGAACCATAAACAAGCGAGTAGATTGGCTTTGTTCCTCGGAAGCAGCGACGTCTTAGAATAGGAGGAAGGCCCTTTTAAACTGTAAATCACTCCAGTCCATTCTCGGCTCCTGTTCACTTACAGTGCCTGGTCGCCCAGCACTGTCACGTGGACGCACACAGCGGGGCTGAGCCCTGGCCGCAGTGTCCACACCACCCTACCTGTCAGAACACGGTGCCTCTCGGTGGTGTGTTCAGTTCTTTGTATCCCCGACTCTGAATGGCCTTATTCTTTGTTTCCTTCTCCCTGCTTCCAGATCTCACCCCCAAGTCCTTATATTCCTTTTACTTTTCCTTTTTTTCCCTCAAGAGAAAAGGTGATGAAGAGGAGCAAGTCCGTTAGACAAAAAGATAGGCCTGGGCTGTGTTTTCACCTTCAGATTTCCAGGCATAAACAAGAGGCAAACTCAGCAGCCGCAGCTTTTCTCTCTCATATGAAAAATAGATTTTCCATGAAATCATGAGCCCTTTCCTCCAAACTGCTACCCTCGCAGTACATGTTCTGCCTTCTCCGGTTGACTCCTCCTGCTGTAAAAAGATTTCACGTATCCATGGGGCTGGGAGCTGGCAGCAGAGGAAGAGAATGTGGAGGGGCGGGGGCTGGGGGTGTTAAGGGAAGCGGTGACACATTTCAGGTAAATCGCTGTCAGAGACGTGACATTTTCATTCATAGCTTTGTCAGAGTAACCTTTGGGGGAAAGGGGGAGAATTGTCTTCTCCCACATGAGAGGTTGCCATTCATGTATTAATTTGCTGTTACATTAAAAAAAAAAAAAAGGAAAGAAACAACATACAAGGAAATCATTTATCTTTTTATGATCTGTTTTTCTCCCCAGAACTCCTCCTTCCCTTTTTTTTTTTTTCCTTCTCCCTGGGAAGTATGTTTTCTGCAGCTCCCACTTCTTCCTAGGCTCTAATACTTGAATCTGTATGCACCTCCCGTGCTTGAATGCCGTGGCCTTGCAGGACGTGGGGGACGTGGGGGACGCGGAGGCTTCCCTGCCCCGCCACGAGGCAGGGTGGGCCTCTTCTTCTGGCTCAGCATGGCTTCTGCTCACAAGTGAAGCCCAAATTCTGATCTCAGCTGTTTGTACATAGCTCTGGATTCTTCAGAGGTCATTTGTCCCTCACCCCTTAATAATTAAGAGGCAAGAGGGTAGACACCCTTCTGGGTGGAAGAGAAGAGGGGTTTGGTGCTGTGGTCACTTGTCAGCCTTCCCTGAGGAGTTGACCCCAACAGTTAAGGATCTTTGGCCACCCCGCCCCACCCCCCACTTCTTTTAAGTATAAAAGTAAAGGGACTATCCGAAATGTTTTTTTATTTCTTCATCTGCTCAAGTCAAAGTAGTCCATGAATAAGCAGGCCTCCTTGTTTAGTATTTGAGATGTGTTAAGAAATAATGACGCGATCCCTACAGAGGAGAGTCTAAATGTAGCCTGTTTGAAAGTCACCAGAGAGGATGGAGAGCGTTGGGATTATGACCCCATCTGTCCCTGTCGCGTCATAGAGGTCCCTTCCTTCCAAACTCCTTCTAGAGGTTTAGGAAGCTATTTCCTGTAAAGGTGTAGCTTCTACTTTATATCTAATTAGTGAGAACAGGCCAGTTTTATGCATCAAGATTCCAGATGTTGGAAAAATAAGAAGTTTACCTTGATATGCTCTTCCTTTTACAGCGTTTCTGAGATTAAGATGGAAGATATTTTGTCTGTTCTGACAAGGGATGATTGTTTTAAAGGGAGCCGATGGGGAAGCCAGGTGAGTTTTATTATTATGCTTGCTCGAACAGACGTGACTGATTTCTTGATTTGGGGTGGTGGAGACTTTGTGCGTGGGATAGTTTGTTCCTCTGTCCAGCAGGCGTCTATCTAAGGGACCGTGAACATTAGATGAGGCCAAACCTTGATTGTATTTTTCTCTCTCTTTGCTTCGGTTGTGTTTGCTAGTCTCATCCGGTTAATGGGCTGCTGTCCATTCTGGAAGTCCGCCAGGCCACAGCAGGGTTCCCAGAAAGGGGGTCTCCTCCTGGCCTAGAGTGAGTTTGGAGGCAGTGTTACATGCGCAGCCCTGGTGGTCCCTGTCCAGATCATCAGCAAGGATGACTGGCTGGACCCATCCACCCAAGACAGCATGGAAGAAATAGATCTCTCTGTGTCTCCTTTCAGACACACTTAGTTCATCTATTTTTTAGTGTGAGTGCCATACACGGAAGAAGAGTAAAGGTTGAGATCATTAGGGGGAAAAATCTGTGTTATCCATGCAGTTCCAAATGGAGATCTGGAGCATCCTTTCCTGCTTCTTTTCTGCCAGGCAATCGTCCCCCCCACCCCACTCCAACCCATGACTCGGTACGTCACAGATACATGTGTATAATGTTGCTGAATGCAGTTTTGTCTATGAAATATCAATTATTTGAATATTTTACATTTGTTTTCTCAAGCCTAAGGATAGACTGGAAAATTAGAGCCGAATAGATCAGACTGAAGAGTTGAGACTTGGTCAGTGAACGCTAGCACAACAGAGATCCCTGCAAGCAAGAGAAACAGTTAAAAGACTCAGTTGATCAACAGTTGTTTTAAGCAATATTTTGTTATGAAACATCCCATATTAATAGTTCGTTGTCAAGGGAGCGGACCAGTACCCAACCATTCATTGGTCATTGCACGCTTCTTAAGCTACTTCTAGGTGGGGTTTTTTCCTGTTCCCCTGGACACTTAATTACAGGCCCAGGACAGCATGGGGGAGGCAGGGGGGCCGTTCCTGCGGGCAGCAGAGCAGGGCAGTTAAGGGCACGGCCTCAGGGTCGGAGTCCTAATCTCATTTACCAGCTCCGCGGCTCCGGGCAAGTACTGGAGCTTCCTAAGCCTTGGTTTCTTCATATGTCAAATTGAGGTCATGTTAGTATTCTTCTGGTTAGGAGATTGGAGGATTGAGTAAGAAAGAACCTGGAAACCCCAACACAGTTCTGAAGGGTGTTTATCGTCATCATCAGTTAGTAGCAGATGTGGAATTCAAAGTTCAGACTCAGTGACACAAAGCCGAGTGCTTTCTGCTCTGTCACCTGGAACATTAGCATCTGCCTGCTCTCCAGAAATAAGAGCAAGCAGTCAGGTCACAAAATGAGACTGTAAAGGTTCAGTCCAATCTCATCTTTACTTACACTGTTTCTGGGACCGGCTCTGTTGTTGATGTTTGTCCCTGAACCGGGCACACATCAGTTCTGTCCAGGGAGCTGATTGTCGAGGTCATCTGTGGCTGGAGCCCCTGCTGCAGACGTTCCCCCGGGGAGGGGGCAGAGCAGCTCCAGTGCCCTCTGCTCTTCCAGGAGCAAGCCACGGCCATTTCTCCACCTCTGCCCTCCGGTGGCCTTGCTCTTGCTCGGCTCTTCCCCTCCACTCCCCCACACCCAGCCCCAAACCCCGTAAGTCCCTTCCTGGGTGTGAGGCCAGCCTTGAAGCCTTGCTGAGGCCCTGAGGCAGGCAGACTTGGGTTTCAGTCCCTGCTGGTGGTTCTGCAACCTTGGGCAGGTTGTCTTCTCTCCAGCCTCAGTGTTCCCATCTGTAAACTGAGAACAAGGGTGCCCATCTTGAAGGTTGCTGTGAGGTTGACCTAAAATGAGGCAGAAAATACTCCATGCACTTCTGGGCCATGTCAATTTGTTCCAGCCCCAAGCTCCTGCCTTGGTAGAGAGGGACAAATAGAATATATATATATTTTAAAGATTTTATTTATTTGACAGAGAGAGAGATAGCGAGAGCAGGAACACAAGCAAGGGGAGTGGGAGAGGGAGAAGCAGGCTTCCTGCCGAGCAGGGAGCCCGATGTGGGACTCGATCCCAGGACCCTGGGATCATGACCTGAGCTGAAGGCAGACGCTTAACAACTGAGCCACCCAGGCGTCCGACAAATAGAATATTTTTATATTTTTAAGGTGTGGTGAACTTCGTTTTAAAAAAGAAAAAATGTTCGGGGTGCCTGGGTGGCTCAGTCGGTTAAGTGGCTGCCTTCGGCTCAAGTCATGATCTCAGGGTCCTGGGATCGAGTCCCACATGGGGCTCCCTGCTCAGTAGGGGGGGGTCTCTTTCTCCTCCACCCCCCGAACTTCTGTGTGCTCCCTTGCTCTCTCTCTCTCACAAATAAATAAATAAAATCTTTTTTAAAAAAGAAAAAAAGCGCTCAGCAAGGTTGGGCTTTCACTGACACCAAAATAACTGGTTAGCTTACAAAATTAATCCTACTAGGTCCCACATGTCCCGTTGATGCAAACCTGGCTTGTTTAACCAAAGTTAACTTGAATTCAGAGGCCAAAGAGAAACTAAATGAAATTGACTATATTAGTAATTACCACACAGATCTACAGCCTGGAAGAGTGTTTCATGTGTGTGATCCGTGTGAATAGTAAGATGAACAAAGTAGATGCTAGATACCACTTTTAGTTCTGTTTTAATTGCTGTTCTCAGTATGGGCAGTTCTGTCTAGCACACGAACCAGTGCCAGACAGATAAATGTGGGCTCAGTAAATAGGTCTTTTATACACGTAGCCAGACACCTCATTATAAGGCCCTCAGACTCCTCGGTTGAAGTCCATTGTAAATGTCCCTTTGGCACATACATTTTTGGGCTTCTGTGAACAGAAAGAAAGTGAGTGAAGCATCTGTAAAATGTATATTTCATATTTAGGTATATAAAATATATATGGCTACGTCTGGGTGTGCGAATGTTCACCCACCTACAAAGAGAATAAATTTGATCTTTCAGCTTTACTGGGAAGCACTCAGAAGGTTCTAGGGAAGCATGAGGGTGAAACTCAACTTGGCAATCAAATGATTAAAACTAAATCCTTCCGTTTAGTTTTAAAAGCACCTTCAAAGTTAGCAATATCAAGATGTGCTTCCAAAAAAAAAAAAAACAACCCCCCCCCCCCATCACTGCTACCACCTAAAACTTTTTTACAACAACAAAAAATACAGCCCGAGTATCTTCAGCTCATCTGTTGCCTCTTGATGGGTGTGAAATTTTCATCTTTAAAGTATGCACACAACCCAAACATGTTTTTTCTACGAGTTTTTTTTTTTTTTGTCCTATGAAATATGCCTGTAAACGGACCTTAACAAAAAAAACTGGGCCATGGTGAGATATTAAAATGAGATCAGCAGCCCCTTCCCTCAGTCCCTTTGATCGTCTCTTCTCTCAGGGGGCGTCTCTTTCTCCTCCACCCCCCGAACTTCTGTGTGCTCCCTTGCTCTCTCTCTCACAAATAAATAAATAAAATCTTTTTTAAAAAAGAGAAAAAGCGCTCAGCAAGGTTGGGCGTTCACTGACACCAAAGTAACTGGTTAGCTTACAAAATTAATCCTACTAGGTCCCACATGTCAGTAGGGCTTTACAGACTAAGGAATACTGAATGTGGACCCTTGGAACTGCAGTTTCCTAAGCTAGCCCTGGTCTACTAGTTGCAGGCTAGCTTCACAAACACTACTGGGTCTGCACGTCTTTGAGGGGTGGGCGCGCCAGTCCTGCAGGGCATTCGTGCACCCTCCGGGCTTTGACCTGCTCTCGTTGCAGCAGCATTCTACCTGTCTGGGGCTGAGATGGTGCTGCGTGCATAACTCTGCCCTGTCTTCAGTTTAAATTTAGACTGTCCTCCCCAGAAGACAACTGAGAAATACCTCATTCTCAAGAGGGGTAATTTTAAAATAAAGTATTTCTGAAAGTGGGGGTAGGGGGAGAAAGACATGCTTTTTCCTGAGTATATTATGTTTTCTGCGTTAACTTTTTCTTACATTTTACTAAAACTGACCTCATCATTTCAAACGTGTGAACCTAGTTTTATCGCCTTTTTTCTACCTATTTCACTTGTACACACACATTACATATGTGTGTATGTAATTTTTTTTTTTTTGGTTGGGAAGAAAAGATGCCTCATTTTGAAACCTAAAGGGGGAGTAAGAAAAGCCCTTTGTAATATATCGCCGTATTATCACTAAGTCCCCTGACAGTGTGACACAGAAGCAAGTCACCTGTCACTTAAGCTTGAGGTCTCTTTAATTTTCTCCTGGAATTCGCACCAGGCTGTCTTTAATTTGAGGCCTTTATTGGAATTCTGAAACCTCTCTGCCTCCCCGGCTCTCAGATCTATTCTGAGAGCTGTTACAGAATGTATACAATAACCAACAGAGGGATTCAGGCGGGCTGCAGCTCTGTTTATCTAACACTCTAGAGGGATTTTTGTGCTTATTCGGTCCTGGCTGCCCGGCTTTCAATATCACTTTGACAACCATTCTGCCCTTCTCATTAATTTTAAACAGTTAAAACACAGGAAAAAGAGGAAAAAGTTTTCATTATTAAAGTGCTTTACTTTTTAATAACAGAGGATTCTGTCTGCCAGGGGAAAGGGCATCCTCGCTAATTTCACATTCATATTAAAAAAACACACACAAGGAAGGTGACAGTTGCGTTGCCGAGGTGGCTTAACAAAAGGAGGGCAGCAAAAAAAAAAAAAAGTTTGCATTTGAGGGTAAAAAAAAAATCCTTGTTAATGACAATAGCAAACGTCCACTTCCATAACACAGCTCCTGAGTGACTTTTCTCTTGACATTCGAGTGGATAAAACCCTTAGGGGGACCATGTACTATGAAATCAGCTAGACTGTCATCAACCAAACAGGTAGCAGGAATGATTTGATAAAGCTAAAAACATTTTCAGGTTGTTAAAGTCTCTATTAATACAGAGAGGGACGTCAACCCAAAGAATGAGGCTTTTTCTTCACTCCCCTTTGTTCTTCCTCTGGTAGCTTTAAAAGTGAAAGAGACTCTAAAGCCCAGTTCGGGCACCCTGTCCTCTGTGGGGATTATGGGAGGCAGGGACTAGGGCTCACACTGTTCCCTGGTGACCCACATGGGCTGTGGGTGTTGGTTACTGTAGAGACTGAGTAGCATCTCTGAGAGAATCAGTGTCTTTGGAGAGACCTATTAGCCAAATTGAGTTTGGAGAATCTGGGTTCTTTGGATCTCAGTTTTACATTCAGTAGAAAGCATTCGGGTTTGTTTGAAGACATAGGAAACGGGCGCCTGGCTGGCTCAGTTGGTGTAGCATTTGGCCCTTGATCTCGGGGTGGTGAGTTCGAGCCCCACGTTGGGTTTAGAGCTTACTTAAAAAAAAAAAAAAAAGATATAGGAAACAACACTCGGTTTTAGGGGGATATAAAGAAAGGAAATCTTTTCTCTGGGATTTTTGAAGAATGAAAAGGATGTGATTTTTTTTTTTAATTAATATTTTTCATCTGTAGAACTTTAGTGCATACAGATGTCACTCCTTACACAGGGATGGTTTGCTGCAGAGATCGTGTGGTCATCTCTGAATGTGGTGTGAAGGAATAGCCAACTCCTTAATAGGTCCCTGGCATCCAGCACAGTGGTCCCTCGCTGAAAGAATGGATCTGAAACACTACAACTCTGAGCCTCCCTAGGAATTGAGGGAGCATGCTCTGAAATTCAAGGACAGGCTAAATTTTAGGCAGGCCCCTGTGGGGCCCTCTTAAAGAGAAGGTCCCATTGTTCCCCTGAGGAGGGTGAGGGAGGGGAAAGATTTAAGGCCTCAGTAGGACACACAAGTCATGTGAAACCTGCCTGTGTTCAGTGATGTTTTAAATGCCTGAATTGGACTTGGAAAATTCCAGAATGTCTCCAGTGGGCATTCATTTTGAACAAGAGGCCAGGAGGACGAGTAAGTAAGTAAACAAGTAAATAAATAGACCCGATCTTCTCCCTCACAAAGCCATCTTCATCTTTGCTTGACTTTAACATCTTTATAGCTCCCGTTTTTCCTCTAGTAATATTGAAAGGATTACCCTTGTTGGCCCCTTGGTGGTTACCGGGTGGTTTTACTGTTATTAAATCTATTATAAAGTGCTTCATTATTCCTGACTCTGACTCTGTCTCTTCTTTAATCCTTCCGCCACCCTCCCAGAAATCCCGTGCTGCTGGCCCCCAGGAAATCCGAGAGCGAGCCACCGTCTTGCAGACGGTGTTTGAAGATTACGTGCACTCCAGCTCGAGGAGGGTCTCCTGGGCGAAGAAAGGTCGGTGGATTTCGTGGGTGCTTGTGCATGGATAGCCCCCAGAACGCCGTCCCCACCTCCACTCGCACACCCCCGACAGGCTGAGAGGCCAACCGGGGGGTTTCTGCTCTCCAACAAAAGCCTTCAGTCTCCCTTGTTCTGCAGGGTCTGGAAGCAGGCACGGAAGGCTTTAAAGCGATATTAAATGCTAATTTCATCCTTCCCCATGTTTCGCACAAATGAGGCTTTATCTTGGCTTACGTAGGACTAGAACTTTGACCCAGTGACTTGGATCTCAGGGATCCATTTTTGTCTTTCTTTGAAAACTGGATAGACGAGACGTGACACGTCAGCAGAGACCGTTGTAGGCATGGAAATTAGAGTTGAAGGTAAGGACCGGGAGCATCAGACCTGAGCAGTCTCAGTTTCGACATACAGAGGAAGATGAGAAAGAAGTGCTGAGGGAGGGCCCTAGACCTTGAACCCAGTTCCTGGGGAATTTACAGGAGAGCTAGGTGTTCACTTAATATTCAGACCCTCTTCCCGGGTAACTCGGCTCCTGGGGTCACCAGGCATTAGTGGGACTCAGCAGTTCAGTGGAGCAGAGCGGAGCACGCGGGATGGGGCTCCGAACAGCTCCTTACGGCCGCATGCGTGCGCCGTGGCTGGTGACTGTGTCATGCATGCCAGAGTGACGCCGTCCATGCTGGGGGCCCCTCACTGCTTTCTGGTAGTTACCTGCTATTTTGAGAAGAATGCCGGGCTGGCTTACCAGAACATCATCTTTTCCTTTTATGAATTGAAATTTAAAAAAAACAACATTCATTTAACAAATAGTTATTGAATTAGTCACCCTTCTAGGTGCTTGGGATACATCAGGAATCAAAACAGAAACCGAAACCTCTCTAACATTCTAGTGGGGGAGCAGACAGTGAGCATAGTAAAAATAAACAAATCATAAGTCTTTTAAAAGGGGTTAAGAACTATGGGAAAAAACAGCAGGTAAGGGAGGTGAAGGGGTAATTGGGCAGAGTGCATTTTGCATAGAGGGTCATTGTGAGCCTTGCTGTGAAGGCAGCACGAGCAAATTGAGGGTCACACACTGCTGACAGGAGGGCGTGCCAGGCCCAGAGGAGCTCTGGGGGGCAGGGTGGCCACAGGAGGGGAGGGCCCGCGCAGCAGAGGAGGCTTGGGAGAGGGCTTTGGGGGACCCCGAGGGCAGCGGGAGCCATTGCAGGACTTGGAGCAGAGATGTGGCGCGGCCCACAGAGGTTGGAGAAGATGGCCGGTGTGAGAATAGCCTGGGGGGCAGGGGTGAGTGCTGGGGGACTGGTTCCAGGCAATTGTGGTCATCGGGAGATCGAGGACAGTGGGTTAGTCGGCAGAGGTTTTTGAGTGCCTCCTGGGTAGCCTGGCACACTATAAAAGCAGCCCTTGTTGCCATCACACTGGAACAAACCAGAGCTATGCAGGATGAAAGACGAAGTCCCAGTGATGGCCTCATAACCACTGATGAGTCATTAGCGTGTAGCATTCTGGACTGTTTTCCCATAGTAGCCTCTGCTCGTATTTCCCTCAGGTGAATTCAGCAGTTCCTAAGGGTTCTCCTCGGAACCTACTTTAGAGAAGTGCTAACCCACGTCTCTCAAGAGGAATAGATTATTTGTCACGGCTTAACTACAAACGTCGGGCGTCTGTTGACAGGCAGAGTGAGCTTGCTGGGTGGTGCATCACGTGGTGTGGTGCAGGAGTTCTGGGTTAATAACAAAGTGGCCATGAAAAGAGAGAAATCAAGGCCATGCCGTCATCTTTGTCGTTGGTTTTGAGGTCAGAGGTGTTCTGGATCTCCTAGCGAGACTATGACTGTCTCAGGGTGCCTGGTCATCAGAGTAAGGGTGTAGTGAGGAATCCTTAGAGAGTGTGGTTTTGTGTCTTCATTCGTCGTCACCACCACTGAAATCGTTCATGCCAAGAAACAAGCCGGGTTACTTGTCTTCTCTCTAAAGGATATCGGAGTGGGGCCATTCTGCGGTGTTGAGGCACCAAAAAGGAAATTAACAGGCATTTTTC
Source organism: Neomonachus schauinslandi (assembly GCF_002201575.2). Taxonomy (NCBI): domain Eukaryota; kingdom Metazoa; phylum Chordata; class Mammalia; order Carnivora; family Phocidae; genus Neomonachus; species Neomonachus schauinslandi. The sequence continues at coordinate 89,755,090 of NC_058415.1, read as the reverse complement.
TCCTCTGCTGATTGATTTCCACATCAGATTGGTGATGGTCTGGGAGGAAGCCGCCTATGGTAGGTCTCGGCCACTCCACTCCTTCCTCTTCTGGTACTTAGCATGCTGAGCTCCGGAGGTCACAACGGGGGGACAGTGACTGCACCCCACAAGTCGAAACTCTCTTCTGCATTTCAATCTGCATATGCAAATTCCCCACTACTTCCGTGCCTCCCTTTTATGCCATTTCAGAGCCCACCTCATGAATAATTAACAAAGCAGCTGGTTTTTGCCTTTATGGCAGAAAACTAGTTAGAAACTGGGCCAAGTATGCATTTGTTTTCCTTTTGCATTTCCTGACCCAGTCATTGTTAATAACCAGCGTTTAATTGTTGTCAGTTTCCAGAAGGAGTCACGCTTTCCCCCGCCCTCATTTCTTGCCTCCTTTAGCTAGATTCAAGTGGTTAAAAACTGTGCTAATAGAAGTTTGAACTCCAGACTCCTGAACAAAAATTTCAGAAACTGGAGTTCTTTACCTACAAACCACCACTTTCCTGTGGTGAGGCCCCTCCAGCTTCAGGGGGCCCACATGCGGAGGAGTTGTGCCTGGCTTGGAAGAGCTGCTCCTCAAAGTCAAGAACACCCAAACCACTGATGACAGATTAGCCCCCTCTCTCAGTGTGATTGCAGGTAGGCAGTTGCTCGACCAAATGCTTTGATACTGTTGTGGTGTCAGGTAGACAGGTGTGTGTGCCTTTACTCTGCATAGACGTTCGTCCTTCTGGGGGCAGGGGCAAGTTTCTTTCCTCCCTACCTCTTTGATCTTAAGTATCATCCATAAGATACTACTATTCCCGATCAGATGGCCAAGAATAAATCTGATTTGAGGAACAAGGATGAAATAGATTGCCCTTACAGCTATGAGATAGGAGCCCATGGCTCCAGAGTGCGTGCTCTAAGTGGCCGCAGCTTCCTCCGCCATCCTCGATAAGTGCCCTCTTTCTCTGCTCTGGGCCCTACAGCCCCTATTCCCGCTGCAAGTTCTCGACACGGACCCCGGAAAGCATCTAGAACAGCTTCTGCTGAAATTCCTGCTTCCCTGAACCATCCAAACACGGGAGGCCATTCAGGGATGTGAGGACAGCCAGGTGTCGCTGGCCCCAGGAAGATAGGAGCCTTGCGGACAAGGAGGTTTGGTAAAAATACACAGTGCGAAATGCTGCCTGAGCAGTTGTGGAGGGAGAAGGCACGTCTGCCATTTCTTGGCAAACTTGTTACTCCTGTAGAGCTGTTTAGCTGAGCACCTGCATCTCCTGGGACGGAGGCTCTCCATCCTCAGCTCTTCAGTTTGGTGCAGGAATAGGAGGCTAATGTGCTTACGTGGGAGAGCAGTGTGCATGAGGAGGCCTGGGCCAGCCTTTGGACAACCGAAATTGTAAAGGTGCAGAGTCTTTGGCTTGGCTTGGTGTGGCTGCAGTCTGCTTTGTTAGACCAGGAGTCAGGGTTGAGGCTCAGGAAAGCGGCGGCCCGGCCCGGGGCGTGGAGGAGAAGAGGCCTGCACCCCGCCCCCGCCCCCGCCCCGCCCCAGGGGCGGTGGCAGCAGGCCCCTCCCGAGGACTGGAGTAGGTAGCTCCGTGTCTGGAACCTGGTGTCGGAACCTGCAGGCAGTGCAGACCATGTGAAGTGTTAAAAGATTTCCCCTGAAAAAGCTAGTCCCCAGTTATTAAAAAGGGGAGTAAGCACAGATTTACGAGAGGGGTGCAGAGGAGTTGCCGTGGTTATTATTTCTCATCGATTGGGAAAAGGAGTTCACTTTACTCAGTAAATAGAGCTTTCATGGATTCCCAGGATCCTTCCAGGAGCTGATCTGCTAAAATGACACTTTTTATTACTGTTCATAAACGCCAGTCTCCAGGTGCTGCTGGGATATTACGTTTAAGCTGTGGGCAAACTTGCCAGGCCAGTGGCTCCAAAGGAAGGGCGAGAGAGGCTGGTGTTTAGCGCCTGCTTTTCCAAGAGACGAGCGGCGCTGGGCTCCGGCTCGGCCAGTGGGAGAGCCAGGCTCGGAAGGAAAGTGAGCGGCGATGGGCTTGGGGCTCCTTCAGAGCCATCTCCTCTTGCCCTGTTGCAGTGAGAAGAGGCAGGCACTTGATTTTCATTGAAATCGCAGTATATTTGAGGGGAACTGGGTATAGGAACTTCTCTTTCCTCAAAGGGATACCGAGTTAAGGTGTAACCAGAGCTCCATGCTCCTGCGAACCATGGCAGCCTTTTCTCTGGCCAGCACTGGGCTCTAGAGCAGGGCACCTTCTTAACTTGAAGACAGGACTGAAACCATGATGCAGCGTCGGATGGACCTCTCTAGACTGTTGGCAATCCTCAGGGGAGAGACTGTTTTGTGGGCTGTTTTAGAAATTTAATAATTGCTTTCCTCCTTTTTAGAATTCTGTTTTCATTGCCTTTTTTATGCAGTTTTCAAATGGGTGTAAGAAGCACTGTATCAGTAAATCTTAGATGCTTTAGAATGAATTGGGTTCTAAAATCCCAGGAGTCCACGAGGAAGCAGCAGCCCTCCCTGTCGATAGGGGGTGGAGGTGGGGCCTGCGGGTGAGCAGACTTACAGCAGTAGTAAGGCGTCGTGGTGATAAGCAGAATGACAAGCACGGTAAAGCCTTTGGAACCTTTTCAATTTTATAACATGTGCACGTATTAGTTATGCAAAAATAAATGAAGTTGAATTAGGAAAATGTTTTCCTAACATAAAGGTCTAATGATCTCGTTTTTCATGAGAGAATGCCACATTGACCATGTTTTAGTTCCTTCACTCATTCTGCTCTTCATTCATTTATATGACAAACACTTAGCAGCTTGCGGCGTCCCAGCTACCATGCAAGGCCCCAAGCCTATAACGGGGGCGAAAGCGGGGCCCGTGCCAACCTGAAAATAGATTGGGTTTAATCAACAGATACTTGTGTCCTATAGGTTTAGTTTTTGAGGAATTAAAAATATATATATACACAAGTAAAGATTTAGGTGGTTCCTGTACGTGGTGCTGTCCTGGCTGTGTGTGGTGCATTTCCCAGCAAGATATGGTGGGCAGGACAGCCGTTGGGCCAGGGCACGTGGGGCTCTCCGAGCCCCCATCCTGATGGCTTCTCTGACCCCCATTCCCTCCCAGCTCTGCAGGCCTTCATCCGAGCCTACGCAACCTACCCCCGGGAGCTGAAGCATATCTTCCATGTCCGGTCGCTCCACCTCGGCCACGTGGCTAAGAGCTTTGGGCTGAGAGATGCCCCCCAGAATCTGAGTGTGGCAGCTGTGAAGAGAAGGAAAGCGAACCTGAACAGGTAAGATGAGCGGAGTTTGCCCTGTGACAATGGCTGGAAGTGAGGTGGGTGTGGAGAGCTCTGGGCCCAGCAGCAGGGAGGTGACGTGCTGGGCTGCTGCGTTCTCAGTGTCTGCTCTTCCGTCTTTGGTTCTTGTGGTAAATGATCACCAGTGTCTGCCCCTCTCTCAGTATAATAAGTGCTTGGAGCAACAGGAAAAGCACCTCGTCTGAATGTTTTTAAGGCACCTGCAGAAATGCAGTGGGGTCTCCTGTCGGGTCCAGATGTCGTGGGGATATTATTGGGGCAGCAAGACAAACCTGTTGGGTTGTCCTCACTGCCCACCAGCAGAGTAACTCGGGGACTTGCTGGAGTCAGAGCTTCAGATGTGCTGTGGTTCACCCTGGAAAGCCTCCGGGGCTTGTACGAGAACTTCTGGCGTGTTCTGTGAGATTCGCCAGGCCCTGTCCTGGTGAGATGGGAGGAGCGGCGTGTGGAGTTCCAGCTTAGCACCTTTCTCCTGCAGGCTGGCTCCAGCGGCCAGCACTGGCCTCACTGCACCTCTTCACTCTCCTTGGTGCTGAGCACACACCCGGGCAAGCGCCAGGCCCTCTCCCCCTCCCTCCCTTCCCGCAGAAAGCCTGTTCCGAACTGTCCAGAGGTCCTAGGGAGGAGACCCTGCAGGGTGAAGACTGGGCTCAGAGTCCACCCCATGGTTTCAGGAGGTCCTGAAACCACAAAATACCTTCACAAAAGGTCCTTCTCTCCTCAGAGACTGGGTGTACTTTTAATATCAGCCTCAACCCCTTGCAGGAACCAGAATACTTCAGATCCCATGGGCTGCTTTTAGGGGGAATTTGTGTAGTACGTGGGTGGGAAGGATACATTGAACGAACATTTGGGGGGCAGTGAACTCTTGAATGCTCTGGACAGTCACTTTGTATTGCATGTCATTCTTTTTGCTTATTAATTACAAATGCCACAATCCACTTGCCCTGACTAAGAATCTGTGGGCGTGCCACACTTTTCCTGCACGTTCCTGCACAATGCCCGCTTGCGCATTCGCCACCACCACCCTCGTCGGCGCCTGGTCTCTCTGGAGCACAGTGACAAAAGGGAGAGAGGACCACCCAGTGTAGGGAAATGATCGCTGGCCTTGGATGTGGGGGACTTGGACTCAGTTCCAGCTCCACTGTGATGTGAGCTTCTGACCTTTGGGCCACGTCTCTGCTTAACTTCCCAGAGCCTCGAGTCCCCCAACTACAGAAGGGAGAAGGAAATCAGTGTTTTTAGCGATTTCCCAAAACTGTTTTGAGAATCAGCATGAAGGTGGGTCATACAGATGAAGCACCTTAGAATGGAGACCTAGAAACCCGGTGGGTTAGGATTCTGGAACATCCAACATGATCTGTTCAGGAACTTGGCATCTACAAGGCTCTTTGTAATGGATACAGTTTGCCTAATTGTAATGCTGATTTGGGGATTTTTAAGGTGGTTGCTTTTTTTACTCATGTTAATACCACTCATACAGGACCATACTCCAGTAGTTCTGTGAGGCAAGTCGTTCTCGTCATGCTGCTGTTCATCCATGCCCAGACAAGACTAAGACACATCCAGCTCTGGTTTCTGCCAGGCGGTTTTGAGGTGCAGGGCGCTGCCTGCTGCCCCAGCTGCGTGTTCTGGTCAGGGCCGCAGCCAGCGACTTCTCTGCCCGTCCTCCCAGAGGGAGAAGACGCCTCACATCTACTCCCAGGCACAATGGCGGTGCACCAGCGTTAGGTCGCTGTCCTGGGATTGGAGGTGGCTGGTATCTCTCCATGCTGACTTTGATTTTGAGTGGGTGAGGCTTGCGGTCAGGTCTGAGGGTGACCTCCTAGTGATCTGGAAGCCAGGCCATCCTGCCACCGTTTCTAAGATGTTGGCACTTGGAGAAGATAGGAATGCACGTGCCAGTCGATTACTGGTAAGAGACACGTATTTTGCTGATTCCTCTCCCCGCATGTAAATGCGGTCCCAGTATCTTACTGTTCACAGCTGATGTACCTTTATGACTGGGAATTTCATTAGCAAGTGTGAATCCAGATAACAGCTCTTCAGACTGGGGTGTCCTCGGCTCTTCCCCAGGTCCTGGAAAGCGGAGCAGCAAGGAGGGAGGCAGTTGGGAGGGGGGCTTGGGGCCAGCATTGTCCTTACCTTGAGAAGCCACTAGGGAGAGAGCAGGCCTCCGCCTCCTGCTTCGGCTGGCCCTGCTAGCAGATGGGCACCAGGACTACTGTACCCCTGTGAGCAGGGGATTTAGCAGGGCTTTATTTCGGGAAGAATGGGCTGATTAGCCGATAAAGAGCATGTAAGATGGTATGGGGCAGCCTTTGATGTCTGGCTGGCGCGGCAGGGAGCCGGGTGGTGAGTGACAGCAGTGTGTCACAGGATTACTCCGCCCGCGACAATACCGCTCTCTGTTCTGGCCATGTCATCACTCAGTTACAGCTACTTTTTGGGTTGTTATGCCCTTCTTTTGAAGGCATTTCTCTCCACACTCTCACATCCTCCCACCCCACCCCTGCCTCACTAACGCAGACGGGCACTTGAATATGGTAGGCACCTTTTTTTATTTGGGGAAATCTTGTCACTCGCGCAAGAAGAATGACTTTGCAGCTAATCTGCACATGGACCGTATAATTGTGGTCGGGGTAAGCGGCAGAGAAAACTTGACAGATTTTCCACACCTCAGTCAGGGCTCAAGCAAATGCCAGTTGCTGCTTCTTGAGCCCTGGGAAGAAAAGTGCATTAAAGCCAACAAAGTGCAGAGAGTTACACTGTAGCCACAGTGATTGTTCTGAGCCCAGGCGTCTCCTCTGAAATCCATCTGTCAAGAAAGAGTGGTTCCTTATGTTTTGTATGGATGGATCAAGTAATAGCACTAAATTCGCCAAATTATTCTGCATTCCACTTGATGGGGTTTACTGCCTAGAATAGTTACATGTTCTGTGCAAACCTCTGATACCTGCAGACACCAAACAAGGAGTTCGTCTGGGCGTTAGAAACGCGAAGCAAGGGCAGGTTAGCTCAGGTTAGCAACGGCAAAGGGAAGTTTTATCTCGTCTATGTGCTTTTAGTCCTTTGCTTGACCACTGTTCAGAAAAAGAAATGATGTCCCCAAATGAGATCTTAATCACCAGGTCTGTGTCTCCTTTTTCAGTCCTTAGTTCTGAAAGGGAACATGAGCTGTTTCTCCCCTGCACGCAAATACAGTCATGGTTACAAAACTCTTCTGACACCTAAACGCAGACCTGCCAAAGCAGCCCCCACCCCAAACCCCAACACAGACACGCACACAGGGAGTCGGTGCTGGTGGTAAAATATTGAGTGGCCCCTTAGCAACATCCGTCACAAACACACAGCCTTTTCCCCCTGTGAAATGCAGTTCGGATCTGAATCTAGGTAGATTCAGCAGTTACTTCAGAGAAGCAAAGGTAACAGACCTTCCAAATTTTCCCATCTTCCCAGGGGACACTGAGCCCCAGTGTGTCTGCTTCGGGAGGGCAGAGTTGTGTTGTTTGCCAGCGTGTCTGTCTGTGTAGGCAGTCACATACGAGTCGTGAGCAGGCACGCTGTGGACGGCTGCGGATCCCTCACCTGTCTGACACCGTGGAGAATGGTTCAAGAATAGAATGCCTTACGGTGTCGGCGCTACCGTGACAATATGGAAGAGCGAGTCAGCTGGTTGTAACCACCCTCTCTCGTGTGAGTTATATGCTGGCACCATGAAAGCGCTGCTCTTCCCCAGACGGTTTAGTCTGTAGCTCCCTAAGACTTGTCGACCCCTGGCTTCTGCCACCTGTGTCTTTCTGATGTTTTTCTTAGTGCCTAGAAACATCTGGGACATCGCCTTTATCAGTAACCCAATAACTATGCTCCCCTGTTCTCAGCTCCCTCCTCTTAAAATTAGGAGAAAAACAACAGTCTGAATTGTTGACTGTTCTTAAAAGAAATGCAGTTTTGTTTTATTTGTATACATTTTCTCAGGCCAGCCTTGTTAAGTGTTACCTGATCTTACCAAACAGGTAAACAGTCTGAAACGAGGGATCTCTTAACCCTAACTACTGGATCTGTGTGTGCGTGGCCAGGGCTCGGCAGGCTGTGGTCACTAATACAGGGGTATGTGGGGCCTGGCTCCCCTGGGTCCTGGCCTCGGGGCAGAGCCACCGGCACCCGAGCACCACAGAGCATTGCCTTAACCTCTGTCACCCCCAAAGTTTTAGATACAGTGCGTTCTCTCATGGAGAGGGAGCTCACCAGACTTTTCCCATCTGAATGATCACAAACGCTTTATCACCAGCGTTTAAACTGGGGGTTTTGCAGAGCTCCGTCTGAGGCATTTTGCAATTTTGAAGGCCTTTGCTCTGTCACTTGCTGTGATTCTCACCCTCGCCTGCTCGGTAGTTGTTAAATAACTACCGAGAGTCCCTACTGACTAGTACTCCAGTGCCCCCCTCGTGTCCTAAATGCCGAGTAAGGGGGGGTCACACAGTGATGAAGAGTCGGGACTGAGCCACTTCCCCTGTTTGTGCCCTGGGACAGGTGACTCAGCCTCTCTCTGCCTACTCCGCCCCACCTCCCAAACGGGGAACTGGAGCTTCATGGTGCTGTCGTGGGGACCAAACTAGGTGTGGAGTGTAGGGCGTCGACACAGTGTCGCACGTGAACACACGGGAGCACTTGTTGCTGGTTCTTTGCGCCCGCCTTCCCCGTCCCTGTGAGTGTCCCTGCGATGGGCAGCAGGAAGTGTGGCCAGCGGTCAGCTGTGCAGCACCCTTGAACTTGTCTTATCAGGAACAACCTTGTAAACGTGGAGCTGGTCCTCTCTGAGACACGCATTAAGAAGCTGCAGCTGCACCTCCCTGTAAGGCAATATTCTCATCATTAGGAGCAGCTTGCCTGCCAGTTTTTATGTGGCATTTACAATCTCCCTAATATCACTTAATTAGCTGAAGGCAAACCTGGAATCTTGCCCACTGTGAAAATTTTCTCGATTTCATTGAGCCAGTTATTCTGTAAAAAAGATCGGCCAAATATGAGATCAGAGGCTGGATAAAGCCACACTTGAAAACGTGGGGGTCTCTGTGAGAACCTTCCCACCCCCTGCATGTGGGCCGGATCTCCCCTTATCAGGTCCGGAGCAGCATTCAACACCGTTGACGACCCTGGCCACCTTGCACTGGTCTCTTCCCGCCACTTCTTGAACCCTGCCACGATCAGTGGCAGCTCTCGGCCCCTCACCTTCCTCTGGCCTTCTGCAGCAGCCTGCGGCCACTCTGCTCCCCTCCAACCTGTGCTCCAGGCCGAAGAGCCTGCACAGCCCTCACCCATCACCCTCGCGGCCAGCCTTTTGCTGGGTCTCATTGCTGTAATGACTCAGGCAAGTGACAACAGCAGACCCCCTCTTCCCAAGGACCTGCATTGGGGATCAACCCACAGAATGGGGGACAAGCTGGTTCAGGAAGGTCAGATCACTCGACTTCAGCCTGAAGACCAGAGGGAAACAGCTAAGGACCACCGGACAAAGCCTTGAGGACAGATGTGCGTGTCCTGTGTAACAGGGGAGCAGAACCTGCTCTCAGGCTCTCCTGAGGAGCTGTATACAATACAGATGCCCAGGCCCCAACCCAGGCAACCCTGGTTCAGGAAAGTCTGAAGTCATGAAGAGTGGGATGGAGGTGGTCATGAACTTGACTAACAGGTCTCTAGACCCAGGTCCTCGGAGCAGGTGATGGGGTGTCCTTAACACAGGAGGGCCACGAGGTGCTGGCTAGGTGTATGTGTGTTCTGAATTGGAGACAGGATTAATTGATAATTTAATGCAGAAACTGGATGAGCTGCACTGGCTGTAGATGAGACCATGTCCGACTGGCCTCCCCTATCAAGGGAGAGAAGATGGGTCACTTTGAAGTCCACACTGGATTATCGCTTTGGGACATCTGTACTCTTGTATATTGTCCAGACTGTGACAAGGACAGAAATACTGTGGAAGGTGGCCGGGTCTCTTCTGGTGGAACACACGGCCCAGCACAGAGTTGTCGCTCAGTCACCTGTTGGTTTTGAGCTCACCACGTTGCATTCATAGGTGGTTCCAGGTGGGTGGCCTGGTGTGGGCACAGGCTCCAAAGGGAGGGCTTGCCCTCTTCCCCTCAGCTCACCCGGTGCAAGACCAGTCTTCATTCCTTTCCCTTCTTGCCAGTCAGGGGCTGTGGGCCCCGGCTTAATTACAGCGGTACACATGCAGCTTTTTACATTTGGCCTTTTGCTTCAACCACTATTTTTTTCTCTCTGACACCATGCAATTACCAGCCCTGGGCCTCCTCGTGAAACAAACACACCCTCATCCCCACCCGGCTAATGAGGCGATTAGAGGGATTTCATAGTGACCTTGCTCTTCCCGCACACCTGGGTCACCTGCAGACAGCAGGAGCCACAGGGTGTGCTTTCAGTCAAGCCGTCAGGGCTGACAACAAAGAACAGGAGCCCAGCCAGCCTCTCCTGGGAGGTGCTGGGACGGTCACGTTCGCTGCTGGGGCCTTCCAGGTACTGGAGTTGGAAGACGCAGCTGGCGCAGCACGACTCAGCGGATGGCAATTGAGGCTGCATGCAACAGGAGATGCCAAGCTCTTTGTTAGATTGGCCTTGCTCGGAGCTCTTCCGGTTCTTAGCATTGGAGAAATAGGAAAGGACGTGGTGGGCCCCAGCTTTCCTCTCCCTACACATGGCTCCGTTCAATTTTAGTCATCCTGGGCCCCTCCTGGCCCCTCCTGGGGTTGACTCACTCCTCTCATCTGTCCGCATGGTCTTTGGGCTCCTTTCCTGAGTAGGAAGGTGTGTGTCCCCAGCCCCTCTGTGCTCTCCTTACTTCAATGAGGCCAGAGCCTTTGCGTCCTGCTACGACCTGAACAAAATGACTGCAGGTCTTTTTCAGATATCCTCTTCATTCTGGCCCTGAGTTACAGCAACAGCCCGAAACGGAGAGTAACGTCTTAACTACTTAGTAATCCAGAAGAGGGATGCAGTTGGAGCACCGCCCTGGAGCGGCAGCCTAGGACTGTGGGACTCTTCAGGGCTTCTGCGTGCTCTCGGCTGTGCTGACTCCAAGTGCGGATCCCACGGAGACTTCACTGGGGCCCTGTGACCAGGGCTGGTCCCCAGTGACCCGGGAGGACGTGGGCGGGCCTGGTCCCATGGCCCTGAGTCTGAGAGAGCCTGGAGCCCATGCTCTGAGCACTTGGGTGCTGCCTTGCGTGCCCTTTGTGGACGCTTCCAGCTTCTGGAGTTGATATTGGGCAAAGTAACAAGTATTTGGAACTTGCTAGAGCTGTTTTTCTGTGTGAGCAGACAGTTGTTCACGTAGCAGAAGAAACAGACTTGAAGCAGGAGGTCAGTGGGTTGCATATACAGAAGACTTTGGTTTGAAACCAGCGGAGTATCGACCCCTGGAGTCGGTGGTAGAAGCTTTGTGTTTGTGGGGCAGTCACCTGGAAAGATCTCCTAGAAGATGATGGCAGGGAGGATCTGAGTCCCACTTTTTCTCTGGCTTCCTTCAGGGTCTAGAGGCAGAAGGGTGCGGTGCAGTGGGGAAGCCTGGAGCCGACATCAGATGTCTCGAGCTTGATCCCAGCCCTGGCGACAGCGTACTTGCACTGTGGGTCGTCCTGTAGGGCTGTGTGGCATGGGAGAAGGTACTGAACGTGGAGCACCTGGCGTGGAGGCCATGCCACTGTCTCCCACTGCCCCACTTCCTCTCTCTGAGTCAGTGAGTGAGGGGTGAGCACTTCCCGGAATATTCCCGAGTGCTCCAGCCGCAGCCTGCCCTTGACCCACCTCCGTGGCTCCTTGGTCCGGAAGCCTCTGCTCCAGGCCTCCCAGCCGTGGGGCCCCGCCACCTCCCCAGTGGACCCTGCTTGCTGTGAGAGCTCCTGGAAATGAGCCCCGACAGACCACTTTCATTTTCCCTCCTTTGGTCTTCTTTCCATTCTGTGGTCTCTGTGAGATTCAAATGCTTGAATGTGCATGATTTGCAAACACAAAAATATAAGGTGCTGTTATCGTTGATCAAAGCCGTCCCTGGTCCACAGGACATGTGTCGGATATCTGATGATGGGTCCTTCTCTCCCGCCTTTCCTCTTTTCCAGACTGTTAATAACAGTCAACATTTAACGAGGGCCTTTGCAATAGGCACTGTGAGAAGCGCTTTGATTCATTAGTTTACTTAATCCTTTTGTGAGGGAGCAGACTGGCACGAGAAGAAATCGGACTTCGGCCAGACTTAGAGAGTCGCACAGCCCGTGCGGGACGGCGCCAGGGTCCACCCCCTCGGAGGGGCCCGCTCTGCCCCTCGGCGCCGCCACCAGGCCCTGCAGCCCAGCGCCTCTAGCAGCTCCTCGGTCACAGTCGTTCCTCTGGGCGGCTCTTCTCTTGGCCCAGGTTCTTTCCAAAACCGGGCCCGTGAGACTCCCCAGACATGCAGCAGAGACTGACCAGCACAAAGAGGACAGTGATCGTATCTGTTGGTCTGTTAATGGTAAGAGCCGGGACCGCGGCTGCCGCTCATGGGGGGCTCAGCTCCGGCCAGGCTCTCGGTGTGGCAGGGAGGTGGGCGGGTCTTCCAGCCAGCTGCTTTGCCTCAAGAGCAAGACGTTGCCTATGTCCCTGTTCTGTTTCACCTTTCAGCTGAGGCCCGTCCCTTTGGCCTGCTAGGGTGTGGCAGGTGTTCTGTCATCCCGTGTGTTAGCTGTCCCTGCAGGCTGCTTTTCATCTGCAGATGTGATAAATATGCCTCATAATGTCATCCAAGGCATCCATAATAATGTCAAACAGGACAGGCCCAGAGGGCTGAGCTCTGGGGTTTGGTGCTGAAATTCTGCACCGAGCTTATCAATCTCAGGCAGCATTTTCAGGATATAGTCATACCAGTTACAAATGCACTTAATTGTTTCCATGTCCACTCAGTATTTCTCCATCTCCTTATTTTCAGAGAGAATTAAAATGTGTCAAGCATTCTAACATGCTCGTAGGCCTGGATGTGGAGGCACTTTTTGACATGGGAGAGACTAAGCTTGGAGAAAGCTATTGACTCCCTGGGGGCATCAGTTCGGTGAGGGGCAGAGCTGGGATTCCAGCCAGGGTCCTCAGAGCTCTTGCCTTCTACCCTTTCCCTCCCCAGCACTGCCACCCTGCCCAGGGATGTCTGTGCCTAAGTCCTGGCAGAGCTTCTGTCACTTGGGTACAAAACCTCTAAGTTCCCCTCCATTTCCAGGATTCTGATTCCGCTCTTCACTTTTAGGCCTCTGCTATCTCTAAACATTATCTCTGTCCTCTCTTCCATTGTGCCTGCCCTGACAGGCGGCAGATCTATCACAAAGTCAACGTACTGCTCACCTGTGACCACTGCGGCCTGGCAGCATGCCTGCCCTCAGCCCGAGGCTCAGAGCTCCCTTCCGCTTTTCACTGGGTCTTGTTCTTGGATGTAAGGCAGTCCACAAAGCCACTCTCGGGAATTTTCCTGCAATGTCCACCGCCACAGCGGGGCTCACTTGGAATGGGGTGGCTTCTGGGGCCCTGGTAGTTTCACAGAAGCTAGAGTTGGTCTGATCCTAAGAAATCATAAAGAAAGCATCCTTATATGGTCCACGCATCAGCTTATATCTGCCGAAACAGAATCCAAAGGTTAAAGGAGTCTTGGTACAGTTGCTGTTCCTTCAGTGACCGTGAAAGGTTTGGGTTTGATAGTGTGTAGGCGAAATTATCATCCCATGCTGGCTGATTCCTTACTTGAACACTTTGTTGCACCAGAGGGACTGCTTGTCAAATTCTCCCTGGAATTGTTTGTTACTCTTACTGCCATCTGAGAGCCACCCAAACCCCGCTCAGACATTGCTGCCTTCCTTCATCCATAAGAGCAAGGCGGGAAGTAGAAACTTTGAGTCTGTCTCAAGCCACCTGAAAGCATCCCTGTTTCCTACCAGGATCACTTAGAACCCAGACTTTTCTTCCAGCTGGGGGGCTTGCTTCCCCGCAGAGTCCTTGGTGGGGGGGCGATCTCACCATGGCTCTGGGTCATTTGTTTATATGCAGAATCTTTCAGATCAGAGAAATAAGTACATTTGACTACTCCTCCTTCTGTGTGTCTGTTTTAAGAGAAAAATCCGTCACAAAATCAAGCAAACTAACAGCCAAAAGGAAAGAGGTTTTGATGGGTAAAGATTAAAATACTTTGGTTTTTCAGCATAGGGCAAAAATCTACCATTTGATTTTTTTTTCCTAAAATATACTTTTTTCTGATTATAAAAATAATGTTTATTGTAAAAATTCAGGAAATAGAGAAAAGCTTTAAAATCACCCATAAACCCACAATCCAAGTTAACCTTGAATCACATCTTTTATGTCCTTCAGACTTTCTCTGCAAGTGTACGTATTCGGGTCTCTTTGTATCTATAATGAAGCTGAACAAATGTGAGTTTTTAAACTGCTGTTTATCACCTGAGTTATCCAGCCGTTAACATTTAAGATGCACTCTATCAGGGGCTCCAAGGGTCTCTGAGATTTTGAGATAACATGTATGTTGTCTTGTTATTAAAAGTATTTCGGGATGCCTGGGTGGCTCAGTCCGTTAAGCGTTCGACTCTTGTTTTCAGCTCAGGTCATGATCTCAGGGTCATTGGATTGAGCCCCTCACTGGGCTCCGTGCTGGGCATGGAGCCTGCTTAAGATTCTCTCTCCTCCTCCCCCTGCCTCTCCCCTTATACAAAAAAAAATTCATGAAGAGACTTCTGGTTTTGATGACAACAGCACGGTGGTTAAGTGTGCAAGTCACAGGGTCAGATTTTCAGGGCTGAACCCCCAGCTCTTCTGTCACTGGTTCGTGACCCTGGGGGTGCTGAGGGTACCTGTGTCCTGGGGTTGTTGTTGAAGTAAATGAGTTAATACCTGTCGAGTGCCAAAAACAGTACTTGACCTACCCTAGGTGCCATGTGAGTGGGGGTAGTAGAATTATTACAGCCACACGGCCAGGCCGGAAGTCTTGGATTTAAGACTTGTTTACCTTTAAATCCCTTCACCACCCGTGTAAGTTACATGTTGTTTCAGTATATTTGGTAGGCTTTATTAGTGTTGGCCACCATCATCCTCCCCATCTCTTCAAACAGCACCTGCAGGAAGTGTTCTGAAAGTTGGAAAGGGGGTGACGGGTGCATTCCGAGTCCCGGGGAGGGGGCAGGTTTATTGTCCAGTGACTGTCTTGGATAACTGGAAAGCTGTTGGGGAGAAATCAGTAAACCAGAAGAAACTCTCTATGGAATTAAGGCAGTAGCAGACTAAAAGGTAGTATGCTTGAGCATTTTTCAATGTGAGGATGAGGAAGACTTCTGTAAGCCTGACCCTAAAGCGATAAAACGGAAAAGAAAACATCAATTGGCTTGACAGTACGTAAATAAAAGAAGATAAAGTGAAACACTCTGTCCTGCAAAAGGACACCACTAACACAAGCCGGAGCTGGGGTGGCCCTCTGTGAGTCTGTCCATAAAAGCTGGGAGGAGGTCCTGAGGCCCCTCCTCTGCAGCGGTCACCCTAGCAGGCATATTGATTTCCTAATTAGGCTGTGATTTCACCTTATTGGCAGGGAAAGTGGCATCTGCCCATCCTGCCGGGTAATCCAGCCTGGTGACCGAGGGGGCTCATTCAGCCTTCACTACAAGGGAACTCCCTGTGGTTAGATAAACTGATCTGTTGCTTAGTAACTGCGGGATTACTCGGGTTGACCGGGAAGTGCATTCGAGAGGGGTTTGAGTATTTGGAGGGCAAGAAGGGCAAGAAAGTTGGCGAGTCCCTGGGAGAACTGCAGCTTGGCAGGAGAAGGAAGTGAGAGCCCACATGCACCCAGCGCGGGCCTGGGTTGAGAACATTCCACCTTCCCATCTGTACTTTGCCTTCTCGGCCGTGGGCCTCAGAACAAAGGAATAGCAGACAGCGAGCTGGCCAAGGGGCAAGATGGGTCCTGCTGTTCCAACAGCAGGGGAGGCTCCTGCAGGGTGACCCTGAGGTCCACGTCCTGAGGAAGGGGTCTGGGTCTGAAAGATCAAACCCTGCTTGCTCTCGGGACCACCAAGAGCCTTGGAGTTTGGGTTTGGGTCCCAGGTTCAAAGTACATAGACTAGAATGAGATCATAAAATAGTTAGGACATTTTGAGATCACCAAGCTCCAGGCTTAAGCAGGACCACCTCCGAGACGCACTTTCAACAGTGTCCTCTACCACAGTATGGACTTGAAACTCCTTCGTAAACATGCCCCCTCGGTGGCACCCCGTACCCAGCAGACGGGGCCTTCTGCCGCCAGGAACACCCAGCTGTGTGTGTCTGCGAAGGGACAGAGTGTGTGCGTGCATCTGCCTGCCCGTGTGGCCCCTCTGGTGGTACGGTCTCCGCCCTGGCTGCAGGACCGCCGGGAGGGGGGCACGGGCACAGCGCCGGGCGCCCTTGGCCGGGAGCGTGCCGCTTCTGCAGTTGGCGCTTGCCCTGTGGGCAGTGAGGGGTCAGTCACCCCGATTGGATTCTGGTTATTTATTGTGCGTTAGCAGGGGCAGGAGCAGCCTCTGAGGCAGTAGAGCCTATGCTGGGGAGGATATTTTGACTGAAATTTTGCATATTTTGAAACTCAGGTTGTTATGTTTAAAATTATACACATTGTGAGTACCTGGCTTCAAAAGGGGAAGCAGCAGCATTTCTTCCTGTCAGAACCTTTTCACTCCGTCTGTCATGTAACCCGACTAAAAATAAACTACAAGCACCAGAACTGACAGCCTTCAGTTTGGAACAAGTTCTCAAGTGCAGGCCTGGCTCCTGCAGCTTCCCAGCCCCACTCCGGACCCCCGAGGTGCGGCCGTCCGCTGGGGACAGCGGGCCGCCCTGCCCACCCTGGGCAGGACCCGCGGAGTTAGAATGCGTGCCCTGTAGGAGAGGGGGGTGCAACCACAAATGCCCTGGCCTGCCTCCTGTGTGGCCTTAGGGGAGTTGCTTGGCACCTCTGGACCTCAGTTTCCTCGTTTTTTGGTTTTTTTTTAAAGATTTTATTTATTTATTCATGATAGAGAGAGAAACAGAGGGAGAAGCAGGCTCCCAAGGAGCAGGGAGCCCGATGCGGGGCTCGATCCCAGGACCCTGGGATCATGACCTGAGCCAAAGGCAGACGCTTAACCATCTGAGCCACCCAGGCGCCCAGTTTCCTCGTTTTTAACTGCTTGACCGAACTCCACGTGGCAGGTGGCAACCTGTGTGTGTGTTTAACCCTTACAACACCTATGAGCTTTGTTCTAAGTGTCCTCCCATTGTTCAGATGGGAAAGCTGAAGCCCAGAGAGCCTTGTTCCACGTCGTTCAGCTAACGAGCGAGGTTCCAGGCCAGGCACATCCATCACCCCCGCCTCTCCTCTTGGCCATCCAGATTCGGCCCCTGTCCCTCTTGTGTGACCCCAGGACTCCCCCATGTCAAATTGTGGTTATTTGTCTCCCTTGATCCTGCTGGACCTTCCTGATTGTTGGCCCCAGGACCAGCAGCCTGGTGGGAAGCGCGTAGGCTTGAGTCCCTCTGACATGTTTGCGTCTCTGCTTCTGCACCTGTGAGCTAGATGGTCTTGGGCAAGAATAGGTTCCTTGTCTGTGACAGGAGGGTGCTGTCACACCACCCTCGTCCTGTGGAGATTATGTGAGCTCATGAACCCAGGAAGCACTGTGCTCTGTACCCCCTCACTCACTGACGCGACCATGCACTGCTGATAGACTCCAGCCCTTAAATACTGGCTCCTCGTTATCCTCAAGTCTTCGTTTTTCCCAACAAAGGTGACTGTTTCCCCACTGTGTGTCATGGTAGAAAGCCAGGCTCTGCCTGTGCCGCGGGCTCAGCCGCCCCGCGCCTGCGCCCCGCCCCGCGCCCCGCCCCGCGCCCCGCCGCGCGCAGGGTGCCTGTAATTAGGAGTGGTTGCCTTAGCCTAGGTGTGACGCCGTCACACGATTCTACAGCCTTTCATCATCTGTTTATTAGGACAACATTAGTTCTGTTGCTAATTCTTGAGTTTTAAAGGAGTTCCGTTATGTTTATTTTGACCACAGCTTTAGTCCAGTTGAGCTCTGATTATTACAAAGGAAATGTTGTAACTGTAAGTCACAGAGGATGACATGTGCCTTCTGTAAGAACCCCAAGACACCATGTTACCCTAAGACCCTGCCATCGGGGGGTTGAGGGAATGGCCCACATAACACTATGGGTTTCTGTTGTTGTTGTTGTTGTTTTGGTGAAAATCCTGTCTTAGGAAACATTTACTATTCATTTTCATAATCATTCTTCCTGTGTACAATTGAACTTCTACAAATTTCTCCCTCGGATCTTCTGATCAAATGGTAAGGCTGCTGTCTCTTGAAAACAAGTTACTAGTATTCAACGTCTGAGATTGATTTTCAGCCTTTGGCACTTACTTTCCAAGTGGGTTGGGCAGGGAGACCCCCTTGAGCCACACCCACGTCTGTGGTCCGCTCCCGCCGCCGTGCGGACACCGACCACGCTGCCCCAGCACACCCTGGCGTTGGGGTTTTCGAGGTCAGCAGTACTTCCTGGAGTCTCCTCAGCCGTGAAGAGGTGAATGTGACTGACACCCCAGCCTTCCCTGTTTGGCCCCATTGGAAGGAGGCCGGTGACTTTGAACTGCGCGGGCCACACTTGCAAGGAGCCGCTCACGGCGAGCTCTCACCGCCAAGTGTTGTTGAGTTTTAAGGCGGGTTTTTTCCTCATCCTTTGGCAAACTGCTGTATCACACACTTCATTTGCCATCAGAGTGTGAGTGTGTATCGTTCTTTTTTTTCCATGAAAACAACACAGAACAAAGCCTCACTTTTAAAAATGCCATGATATTTTGCCACCGTTATGAAAATCTGTCAGCGCCATATCTAATCTTCTGGTGCATAGAATATCAAAACAAGCACTATTGAAGGGATTGTACTTCTGTTAATACAAAAATGTCAATTCCACAGTCTCGGAACCAGCTGCTCTCAGCCTCTTTCCAAATGGGAAAGAAAAAAAATAATAAAGTTTCTTTTCCCCCTCTGCTGTTACTGTTCTTCAGGCCTGACCTTCATAAGAAGACCCAGAGTAAACACCGCCTTGCTGAAATCTTGCGTTCCGAATTCTCAAGTGGAATGGAGGCCGGCGTCGCCAAGGTCAAAAAGCAAAACAAACACGCAAGAGCCCGGCAGCCAGCCACGCAGCACTGTCTACAACCGGCGCCCAGCCTCGGCCATGGGAAAAACTAAGAAACGCTCCCCGTGAAGCAGAAAAACCCGAAGAGACTTACTGGGGGACAACAGGAGTTCCCAAAACAGTTTTCGTTTTTTTTGTTTTTTTTTAACTCTGCCTCCACACACAGGCCTGGGGCTTGGGGTGGATCCTGGAGGCCCCAGAGGCCGGGGCTGGTGTCCCGTCCTTGTCAGGAGCCTTGTGGGAAGGAACAGTGCCACTTTTCCCTGCAGACGGTGTCCCTGACCGGGAGAAGCCACAGGCCTCACCCTGGGGTGAGGGTGGGGCTCAGCGTCGTGTGGGTGAGCCAGTTAGTTCTTACCTTCTGTGAGATAGCTTATACTTTGTGTTTCCTCCAGCAGAACCGTCTTGGCTCCAGGGTTACAGGTGCCCTGCGGCCTCTGGTGAGGGCCTGGTGGTGCCAGCATGGGCAGGGAGGCCTCTTCGTGCCTCAGGACAGGGTTCTGTCTCCAGGTTTTCATTAGCTGCCCTGTATTGATACACGGATTAGCGTGCATCTTGTAAAATAGGATTGTAAGGACTGGAATGCAGTTTGTGAGAGCGAGAAAAACCACGAGCTCGTTTTCTTGATGTATGAGTGCTTTGTGGAAAAGGGCCCGGCAGGCTTGGGTATGGGTTGGAAGGCTCCCGGGCCCTCCGGCTGGCTGCTCCAGACCCCAGGTGGCATTCACGCACGTGGCTGCCTTGTTCGTGGCCATGGAAAACTTGTCTCGCGGCTCATGGATGTACTGGCGCCTCTTTTGTTTCTTTATTTTTGTTTACCATTGCCTTGGAAGTCAAAGGGCACCAGTCTCCCGAGTGTTTTTTCCCACCGAATCCCACCTTGTCTTCAAGTCTGGGGTCTGGGGTTCTTTGTAGTGTGGCCCAGGCCTCAGCCGCCCCTCCCCACTGTGTTTCCATGGGAGGTTTGAGAGCCCCCCCCCCCAACTCCCCACCCCCGCCCCCGGCGTACTGATTGCCCAATAAGTGTCCAGCTGGGACGCAGGGGATTCCAGAGGGGAGTCTGCCTGGACAGGTGCTCTGTTGGCTCCACTTTCTCCTGTTCTCTTTCCCACCTTCCTCCTCCTCCAGTTCCTGCAGAGGGAGCTGAGGCCCCACTTCAGTAAACCCTCCAGATCCCACAGCATCAAAGTGGCCGGGAGCGGATTGTGAGAGTTGCAAGGTGGCCATCTGCGGGGTCCACGGAGGGGTCGGCGCCCTCGCCTCTGTCCCTCTCTGGTAGCCAGGGTAGGGCAGTCGGCTGATACCCACACCAGAGGCCCCCTGGGGAGAGGGCCAGCAGGAGCCCAGTGAGCACTGATCCTCCACAGGGGGACAGTGTGACCTCCTCCGATCGGCTGTCACATATGAATTCATAGGGATGGTTGGTGAAATTTCTAACAATAATGATAATGATAATGATAAAGCCCTACAGCACATGTCAAGCTGACTTGGGGAAATCTGCCACCGTTCTTTTACTTCAGAGTGTAATGGTTCACAGGATTTGGGTGAGAAAAGGAGGCATCAAACTTGAGAGACAAAACCCAGCTGTGTGAAAAACAGGATTAATGCCAGTGATGGGGAAGGATCAAAGAGAAGCCCTGCTCCCCGCCCCCCACCTCCCATGTACTAATTCCAAGAGAGATCCAGTCCGGGTTCTGCATTCCTGGGGGAGCCGTGCTGGGACCTGCCCTGCAGAGTGTAAAGGACCATGATTCCAAGGTGGAGCTTGTGCTTAATCTGCTAACGCTTAGGTTGAGGAAATGTTTCCTGCCATGGATGCTTTGTGGGCCTGTTTCTAAGCAGAATCAATATATTACCCCCAGTTAATAATGAAACATGGATTTAACAGATTTAGGGTTAATATTATCTAAATTTAAATAACCTTAAAATAAATCTCTTTCTCCTATTATGGCTTCTGACAGATTATACATTTCAGGCATCAGTTAGGCAAAGCTTTAGCCTAATTCCACTGTACATATTCTAATTTTGTGTGTATTTTTAATCGTGCCTCTGATTTTCTGATTTCCCAAACTTACCTATTTCTCTGTCGCAAGCCTGATCCCCGTAGTTAAAGTCACAGAGAATTGGGACATTGCATGGAGTGTTGCAGCCTAAAGCATTTTCCCCTTGGCTTGTCGCATGCTTGTTTTGCATCCAAAACATCTTCGTGTTTGCAGCTCTTAGTGGTTGCATTTCTTCAGAGGGGCCCACGTTCCCACGCACCAAAGGGCAGAGAGCCCTTGGCGAGTGATTAAGTTAGTGCTGGTGCACACAGCATCTTCCACTCTTGGAGAAGCACAGAACCAACCAGGTCTCAGCAAAGGACATTTTGACAAAGCCCAGTGGATTCCTTTGATTTTTTTTTTTTTTTTTTTTCCCCTTTCCTGTGATGAAGGGAGGTGAGATTTAGGGAAGAGGGGAGTAAATGAGAGCCCCTTAAGGCAGGTGCATCCCAAACTGCTAGTGACCTTGCTAGTTAGCACTGCAGCCCTCAACATGGATTCAGAGAGAGCCATTCGAATCCAAGCATTGCTTCCATGACACGGAAATGTAAAGCTTTTTCTACTGGAGAAGTGGCCCTGCTTGGAAAGGGCGCTTCATGGCTCTTGTTAAATTGCCTACGTGACTACCCCACCTCATGTCTTAATCTGCTCCCACCATAAGAAGAACTCCGAGCAAGGCCTGCCTGTGTGGGGGCAGTGGGGCACCCTTAGAGTCAGCTGGGCTCCTCCGAAGTTTCCAGAGCCCTTGTACAAGGCTCACAGGGGAATCCAAACTTCCTTTAAACTTCGCTGCCCTGACCCCGCTGCGCCTAGGTTTGTAAGGGACTGGGGTGGGCCGGTGGAGGAGCAGAGACGATGCCTCCTGGGAGCCTCTGCTATTGTTCTGCCCGCTGGGGGGCTTGCATTCATTCTTTCTTTGTATTTTAAAAAGAGTTCACACCCAGGCCCTGGGTTGGGAACAGAGAAGCCAACTGAGCCTTCTAAATGGCTGAGAGCAGAAGCCCACCTCACGGCAAAGGTTGTAAAGTTATTACAGATGGGAATTGCAGGACAATTTAAAATATTGCAATTATAAACTTGTAGGGAAGCCTTGTTCTTCATTAATGTAAGCTATGAAATCGCCTCTGAGGTACAAGGACAATTACATAGTTGAGAATGTGTCTGCGATTTACACTGCCGCTGTGTAAATGTAAGGGCGGTTGCTCTGGTCTACCTCCTTCACTTTCACAAAATGAAAAGCACACCAGTGCAAGTTGTCCTTTGATAGATTTTTAATATGATTTTAAAGAGTTTTGTTTGGTCTCATTCTTATTCAATGAGATTAATTTAAAGCACTTATCCCCTGGGCTTAAGTCAATCCATGTAGGATTTCGGCTGGGTTTGTTGCATGGGGGGTTTTGTTTGCAGGAGGCTATGAGAGACTCCTTTCCCACTTCATTAACCCTGAGTTGGGGACAGTCTCCCCTCGCCCCCCACCACAGCCAGAGCTGGGGATTTACCAACCCCCATTCACATGCAAAAGAACTCAAAAGCCGAGAGGCTCCTTGACTTAATTAGCTGCTGTGCATTTTGCAAAATTAGAATAATACCCTCACCATCCCAGGAAAGAAAAGCAGTGGGGCCCGGGAGGGGCGGGGGGGGGGGGGCAGGAAACTGTAGCAGGGTCTGTTTGGGGGGGGTAGTTTAAACATGCCCTCCACCCCTCCCCCGAGGAGGCAGCCCTCTCCCACAGCAATCCTTCCACAAAACTGGAGGGGGCTCTGCTTGCGGGGCCCCAAAACTTCCCAGCCCTGGGCCTGTCTTCTGCCCTGAGATTCCAAGCTGCAGTTGGTGTGTGGGAGGGGAGCACCTGCGCCCACCTCCCCTGAGAGGGAACGGCCTCAGGAGGAGACCTTGGCCCTTTGAACATGAACTGGAGGCCTCCAGTCTGGCTGGAGCCTTAAACCCCCCTCCCCTGAGATCCTGGAGCCGCAGGCTGGGGCATGGGGCCGACGCGGGGATTTGGCTCCCCTCTGGGTCTCATCTACGTACTCCCGGGGTAAAAGGGGGAAGTGAGAAGATGCGGGATTGGGGGGTTACCGATGTGGTGTCAGGCTCCCAGCGAAGGCTCGTCGGGGTCCTGGCGGCGCGGGGCTGGAGTCGCCTCAGGGCCCGGGAGCGTCCGGAGCCCGAGCGCGGCCGGGGCGCGGGGCGGAGGGGGCTGGCGGGGGAGTAGCCTCGGAGCCCATCTGTCGGCCCCACGCCCAGCGGGCCGGTCACCAGCTGCCGGCGCCCTTGTTGCGGCCAGATGAGCCGGCTCAGCGAGGGCACCGCAGCCCGGCCCGCAGCGGAGCGAACCCAGGCACTGACCCCCGCTCCGGCCCCCGGGACCGGCTGGGAGCAGCAAGGAACCAGATGGAGAAGGGGGGTGGAGTTGGGGAGAGCAGCGAGCTCGCCTCACTGTAGAGACAGGAAGACTGAGGCCAGGGAGGGGAGGCCCCTGCCCGTGGAGGCGAGTCCAGTTGGGGCCCCTGCCCCGGACCACAGCGCCAAGGAAGAGAGGTGGACAAAAATATTTCCTTATTGAGGATGGAAGGAGGCCGAGTCCCAGAAGGGGAAAATGGATCTTAAGGAGGGGTGGGAAAGAAGGGCTGAGCGCGGACAGGCGCGTGGTCATTTGTAAGAAGTTTATTTCGACATTTAAAAAAGAGAGAGAACCCGAGGGCCTGGGTGCCCCCGGACGGAGGCTGGAGGTGGGGGCTGGGGGTCGGGGTGGTGGGCAAGCCCCCTTGACCCCTTTCTGCCTCGCCTGGGAAGGAAGAGGGCACAGGCCACAGACTCATTGATTCACGGACACGGTCACGGGCTCATGGGTCACGAATAAATAACTTCATATACACTTTGCACACCTTATGTACAGCTCTGCCGCGGCCCCGGGCGCTTGGAGGAGGGCTCCACACTCCCCTCCGCCTGTCGGGGTGCGGGGAGAGGGCTGGGTGTACAGCTGGAGCATGGAGAGGGGGAGCGGGAACGAGTGCAGCGTCGGGGTCGCCCTCCACCTGCTCCCAAGGAGGTGCAGGGGGGCGCCTTGGGGAAGCTGGCCGAGGGGTCGGGGGTCCTGTATGTACATCCTGCAGGTGGAAGTGGCTCCCTGATGGCGTGGCCGGGACGGAGCACGCCGAGGGGGGTTAGGGAGACTCAGTCCGGGTCCAGGCCTCAGTAGACTTGGCATAGAGCCCTTCGGGGGACGCTGGCTGGGACTCCAAGGAGGGCCGGCCAGGGGGCCCCGGGGAAGGGGCGTTGAAACCCCGCGCCCCCCGAAGGGCAGGCGGAAGGGGCCCACGCAGAGCCCCGGGGAGGCGGGCGGGCGCTTCACCGAGGCTGCGCGGCGCGCGGGAGGACGCCGGCCAGCGGGGGCAGCGGCGGGGGCGGCTCGCTGGCGCCCTGGAGTCCGTGGATGAGGATGCGGGGCACCAGAGGTCTCTGCAGGGCCGGCGGCGGCGCACTGGGCCCGCGGTACAGATACAGTGCGGCGCCGGGATCCAGGTTGGAAACTAGGCTCTGCGGGTAGAAATAAGGCGACGGGAACATCCGCTGGAGCGCTGAGTAATTGCCTGCCTCCGCCAGCAGCTCCAACCCGACTGCCGTCTGTCGCTTCCATTTAGTCCTAGGGACCGAAATAAACATGTACGGCGGGGTCAGGGCTGTGGCTCCAAAGACCCCTGCTCCTCACGAGTGCTTGGCCCAGAGCGCCTTCAGGGAGGCCAAGAAAGATCACACGGGTTTGTTAATAAATAATGGGGTGCCAGGCACCGTCCTCAGGTGTCACATGCATCAGCTCCTGTAATCTTCCACTGGCCTTTCGTGGCCATTATCCCTCTTTTACAGATCAGAAAACTAAGGCGTTGGCCAGTTTTGAAGATGGTCTCCAAAGAGGCAGAGCCCAGGCTCTAAGCCAGCTGTCTGACCCCAAAGATGGGGTTCTAACCTCACCACACTCTGCTCCGAGGATCGAGGATCGCAGGATACACTTGGAGCTGGGTGTTGGGGCTGCGCACGCCAGTCCTCGTGTCTGCCCCCTGGGGGACTTAGGAAGTCGACCCCCTGGGGGAGAATGGAGGGGACCGGGGGTGGGGGGGTGGAAGAGGTTGGTCAGCTAGTGGTGGAAGGGGGCTCTGGGCAGCTGAACCGCCGCCCTGGCAGATGCAAACACCTCGAGGTGCCCCGTTCGGCGGAGCTTCTGTGGAAGCAGTGCGCAGGCCAGAGTCGGCGACTAGAGTATGAGTACCCGCTGCACACACCCTCTTCGCCACACCCGCTGTCCCCGGCACCCAGCTCCCAGGCCAGGGAGGAGCCCTGTGGCCTGTGGGGACCCAAATTCAGAGACCACCAACCGAGTGTTGGCCTGGGGTTGGAGGAGGCAGGGAAGTCGAGGCCATGCTCGTTCGTTGCCTGAGCTTTAGCTGGGACTGTTGGGTGCACCTGGCCGGCAAGGCTGGGCCAGCCGGCCGCGGTCCCGCCAAGGCAGGCACGGCCACACCAACCGCGTTTCCCTCCCTGAATTATTCATCATCATCGTAATTGTGTAATTACTGTAACGGGCCTTAATTATTGATGCCCCGAGCAGTAATCGGTATTTATTATTCATGGGGAGACGTGTTCTGAGGCTTGTTTATGGACTGCACAATTCCAGCCTCCACTGAGTGTGAGTGTGATTGTGGGTGTGTGTGATTGTGTGAACTGTGTCAGTGTGTGTGTCTGTGTGTGTGTGCGTGACTGTGGATGTGTGTGTGAGCGATTTCGTCCTGTGACGGTGCTGGGGAGGGAGATTAGGAAGCACCAGGTTCTAGACCAGTGCCTGCCAGTTTCCAAAGCACCCTGTCCCCAGGGAGCCAGAGCTAGGTCTGTTCCTTCCTCCGGTTTCAGGACTGTAAAGGCTGAGGTGGCCAGAAGAGCCCCTGGAGAGCTCAAACAGCCCCCCCCAACATACACATCAGATGCTGCGCCCTTGTTCCTCCCCCCCTCCAAGACATTCTGGATACTGAGGCCACCACCCTTCCCCTGGTCTGGCATCCTGCCCTCCTGCTGGGAGAGCTCAGCGGCCCCAAGAGGGGCTAAGGCTGGTCCTGGTGGGGAGGGTAGGACCCTGGCTGGGGTAGGGGCAGGCCCATGTGTCTGTCCTCCTATCCTGGAGGGGGATGACAGGGCACTGGAGACCGAGTCCAGTCCTGTCGCTCTCCCTCACTGTGGACTCCCCGCGAGGCCTGACCTGAGTTTTCTTTTACAGAATAGGGAAATCGCAGGGGCACCAGGCGGTGCACTGGTGGGTCCCACGGAAGGGCAGTTAGGAAAGAAGGGGGGCCCTCTACGTCCCCACCCCACCCCGCAGCCAGGCCTCACCTCCGGTTCTGGTACCAGGTCTTAACCTGCGTGTCGGTGAGGTTGAGCGAAGCGGCGAGCTCCATGCGGTCCTGCACGCTCAGGTACTTCTGCCGCTCGAAGCTGCGCTCCAGCTGCGCCAGCTGATGGTCAGTGAAGGCCGTGCGCGCCTTGCGGGGCTTCTTCAGGCGCACTGGGGGGCTGTCCCGGGAGCTGGAGATCTCGCGGTCGCCCTCCTCCTTCACTGCAGAGACACAGCGGTGCGTCAGGGCCCGGCCTCGCCGCCTGCCTGCCGGCGCCCTCCTGCCCCAGCTGCCCGCTGGCCGGCCCCGTTCGTGTAAACGCGGCTCCTGACGGCGGTGGCCCCGCCGCACTCAGGCGCGTGGGACCGCGGCAAAGCGGCTCAAAGGCGGGACCTCCCGGCCCCCCAACGCAGGGCGTGAGCCCTGACGGAGGAGGAGGAGGATTGACACCTACGGGGACAAATGATCCAAAGCGAGAGAACCCGACCCGCTCGCTCTCCGCCGCGCTCCCTGGAGGGATCAACGGAGTAACCGTGCCGGAGCCCAGCGACCGGGTGGAGCCGCTGGGGGAGGGGAGGGGCCCGTGGGTTCCAGCGGGTGGGCTGCGTAGGTGCGCGCTTCCGTGGTGCGGGTCTGAGCTCGGAACCCGCAGCCCGATTTTCTGGCCGCGTGCGGACCCTGAAGGGAGGAAGCTGAGGGCCGGCATGTGGGGAGAAAAACCCGCGTGGAGAAACAAAAACCTGTTCATCCCGCAGCGAATCATTGTCCTGAGAAACCAATAACTGGCCGCGTGAGATGCGACGGGGGAGTGCTCGCCTCCGCCGTCCCTAAGCTACCTACAGACCTGGGTGCGGAGGGCGGCGCGGGCCGGGAGCGCGAAGCTCTTGGAAAAACAAGCGAGGCGTTTGCCCCTCGGATGCGCGCGTCGCCGTGGTCCGTGTTTCCTTGTCAATACGACGCTCATGGTCGTGTGTTTGCGCCCCACGATCGGGACACCCTGGCAGGGGCCCCGCTCTTGGCCCAAGAATGGCGGGGGGGGGGGGCGTTTCTTTTTTTCCCCCAGGCACCTTCGTTTGGGGTCGACTGCACGGAAAACGCACACTTGATAGAACAAGCTCAGCGATCTCCCTCCTTCTCTCCCTAAAGTGATGATACAACCCAAAAGACCATGTCCCCAAAATTGGCTGCGCGAGCTGGGGCTTCCCCGCTCTTTTTCTCTATTTTCCTTTATGGTGAGTTTCATTGTGCGGGGCGTTTGCCGTGACAGGGTTCAGCCGAATGCAAGTTGATTTCTCTCTGTAGGAAACAATAATCCGGTTAATTGAGCCACTAGGGAGCAAGACTTTTCAACCGGAAAAGGCAGAGGTTCTCGTCCGGGAGGGCTCCGGCACCGGGTGCGCGGAGGCAGACGAGCAGGGAAGGCGCTGGCTCGGCGGAAGCCTCGCTGGATGCCTCCCTCCTGTCTCCACCAGGCTCTCCCTGCCCTCCCTGAGCTGGGGCCACGCTGAGGTATGGCCACCTCAGGAGGTGTGTTAGGATGGGCGAAATCTGAGTTCTGTCTGTGCCAGAAGGTGAAGTTGAAACGAGTGTGGGGAAACAATTACTCAAACCTCAAACTTGATATTGTGGAAACCTTACTCTTTGGTGGAGCTGCCGGGACTGACTGTGGAAACCCCCAGCTTCTTAGGGCTGAGGTGGGGGATTGAGTTTGTGGTGTCAGGAAGAATACTCAGGCGTTTCTCTAATCCCTCTTTGCCACAGGCTGGATGTGCACTGGGTGCCGCTCAGCCTCAGCCTCTGGGACAGTCTCAGCCCAGTGGGGCCTCGGACTCTGGTCTGGAGGCCACATCTCAATGCTCCAGAGTTCCAGGCCCACCGACCCAGCCTGCTCCGAGCAAAGTGCTGGCTCGATTTCTCCACGGACATTGGCCCTAGCAGGCAGGACCTAGCGGCAGACCGCCTGACTTCAAAGACTGGTTTCAGTTTCTTTCAGTGTGATGCTTGAGGAGCCTCTGATGCCAAAGACTCGGGATGGGGCTGACCTTCCCTCTGTACCCTCCTTGGAAGAAATTGTTCTTAGCATGGGAGGTGGATGGGGAGTTGAATTGCTCAGATGCCCACCCCGGCTGGCTGGCTGGCTCGCTCGGTGTGTTTCTGTCTCCACAAGGCTTCCTAATTGGGGCCCTGAAAAACTCGCCTGCACGTTGGAGAAGCGCTCCAGACATTGTCTCAGCGGTGGCTGTTCCCGTTTTTTTTCTTCTACCCTGGAGCTTTGTAAGTGCAAAGGCAGCTGTGCCTAGGGGCGGGGGGTGGGGGAGAACTTCACCCCCCTCTGCTCCAAACCTATTTAAGTGATATGGGGACAGCCGGCCCTCATCACCTCCCTGATCAGATATCATCAGGGACAGGAGAGGAAAATTGATATTCCAATTATCCTAAACGAAATCTCGCCTCAAAATCCCACCTACGGGCAAAGAAATAAAAGGAGACAAGAGCCAAACTCTCTTTCACCTCCACGGGCACCAGCCGTTGGCATGCCGTGTTGGGGATTCTCACCCCTTACTCTAACCATAAAGCTGGGGTTTTGTTGAGGATTATTAATAATAAACCACTATGTTATAAATATATATTTACATTGCCTACCCCGCTCCCCCAGCACCTGTCTTTCTCCAGGGCAAGTTTTCTTTGCCTCTCTAAACAGGCCCCAGGGGGAGGGGCAAGGGTCGCTGGGCCACATGCCTCTGGACCTCCTTCTTGGCTTCTTTAGCCCAACTGGCCCTTTCTCTAGGCACAGCTGGCCCAGCGAGGCCGAAGGAGACTCTCCGCAGTTTGTGTGGGGAAGTGGAGGGCAGTGCGATGTGGAGTGGGGCCCCAAAGGGGTTTTGGTTTGTGGTCAGGGCCTGTCCACAAATGAATTGTTGGTTGGGAGGAGAGTGTTAAAGTGAGCTTCCCTAAATTCTTGTGAGGACTTAGTACAAATAGGGTGGAGCAGGTGCAGGGCTCCCAAGACAATAAAGAGGTTGCCTTTATTAGGGAAGTTTTGTGTCATGAAAAGCATTCCCGGAATTAATTGTAATTCTGAAAGAGCTCTGAGCAGCCTCTGCCAGCCCCTAGTTTTCTGCCGGATGGGGGACACAGGGCTCTACTCCCTTGACACCAAAAGACTCCTTCCCCTCCTGCCTCCTGACTTCTTCCTAGCAAGAACTTTGCGCCTCTGGCCTCACCAAAGAGCTAAAGTGGCTAGGAGTGAGAAAGAAAATTAGGGACTCTTTCCTTCTTTCCTTCCCCCCTTTCCTCTTAATCCCAATCTCAGCTTCCTGGTCAAAACCAATGTAAAAGGAAAAACAACAACAAAAAGACTCACAGAGGTGGAAAGGCAAACGAAGGGGCAGCAACTCCAATACTGGGGAAACGGGGCTGGTCACTCGCGAGTCTCTGGGTCCCACACACTACACAACCTGAAGTTGGCTGCTCGATGCACTTGAAATCAAATTCAGTGAGAACCGTGGGGTGGGTGCAGGGTCCTCCCCTCTCGACCAGACTTCTGAACCTGCTCCCAGTCAGCTGCCCCCAGCTGCTCTTTCTACTTTGAAGTGAGCCTTTCTTTTGCATGATTCCCAGGGCCCAGATCACACTGGGCCCAACGGGAGGGAAAGCTCAGTTCCTCTTCCTGCCTGGAAGTTCAGATTAAAGGAGAAAATTCTGACTGTTCTTAAGGCTCCATCTGAAATATCCTGCTAGGTTTTCACTCTTACAAAAGGGCGTTCAAGCAGAACCCTTTGGATCTTGCATTGCTTCTGCAAGATTTTTTCCCAGAGAACCACTAGCCCAATAGGAACCTGCTCCTGCCCAACAGTGCTGCTGGGAAAGTGGTCCCAGGTGAAGTTTAGAAAGTTCGCTTTGTGCATTTTGGGGAATCTCTCCTGGGGCACACAGTGTCCGTCTTCCACTTTCTCTGCTGGGCTCTGCTGCTCAAAGGCATAGCCATGGGGCCCCCCGAAAGGTTCAGACAAGACCAAAAGGTTCAGCCTGGGCCCCTAGGGAACTCCAAGTGAACACGTACATGTCCCTGTATGCTTTTAGAAATATAGCAGTTCTTAGAAATGTAGCATGCCCCCTCCCCAAGTTTTCTCCCCCTGTTTTCTTACCTTTATACTCAGAGTCCGACGAGGTGTTACTGCCACTTTTGTCCAGCTTGTCTCTAAAGTCCTCCCCAGCCTTGGCCACAAGACGGCCCCCAGGCTCAGGGGCGGCCGGCTGCCCGCTGCTAGAGTAGGGTGCACAGGCCGCTAGTGGTTTGCAGTCGGCAAGGATGTCCCTGATCAGAAAGGAGGAGGTCACGGTGCGCGACTGGGCTGGGGCTGAGAGCTGCCCAGGCTGCAGGTGGGAGTCCAAACCTGGGCCTGATGCCCCGCCAGGCCTCGGGGTGCCCGTCTCCAGACAGTCCCTTCCTGGTGAGGCTGGTGAAGAGCAGTCGCTGCTGCTCTCCGAGCGCGGACTCAGCTCCAGGGGTGAGCGGCAGTCCCCAAGCAAGGGGTCCCCCTTGGGAAGGGCGGGGCTGCCCGCGCGGTGGGAGAGAATGGAGTCGATCCCAAAGCCATTGGAGCCTTCCATAGCCAAGCTGCGACCTGTCCTCCCCAAAAGCTCCCCACCCACCCCCAACCCCAGCCGCCGCTGCCCCTGCCCCTAGCTGCGGGCTGGCATGGGGAAGGCGGGCAGGGAGCCTGCGGGCACCTTGGACGGAGTTCAGCCTTGGGGGAGCCGGGGAGCTCTGGGCCAACCTCCTCTGCGCATTAGATCCAAAAGGGCTCAGCGCGTCTTCTGCAGCATCGCGCCGAGCTGCCGAGCCGAGGGGGGGTGGTGGGAGTGTCAGCGAGGAATGGGAGGGCGGGTGCGCCAAGTTGGGGAGAGCAAAGGGAGAGATGGACGGCCTGAGCGCCCCTTTGGCACAGAAGAGATGCGAGGATGTTGGAATCTAAATAAAGAACGGCTTAAAAAAAAACAAAACCGAAACTGCACGCTTCCTCCAGGCTAGCAGTGGCCGAGGGCAGCGGGGTCAGAACCGCGGACAGCAGCGGGCCGGAGCGGCGCTACCAGCCGGCGGAACGGAGCGCACCTGGCGGCGTCAGCACCGCGGATAGCGGCGGCGGCGGCGGCGGCGGCCCGCGGCGCATGACGCTCCACCTGGCCAGGGAGGTCCTGTCGCCGCGCTCTCACCGCTCCGGGGGCCCGTCAGCACCGAGGACAGCGCCTCCGGCTCCGCGGTTGCAGCTCTCAGCGCGTCCTCCGCGCGCGCCTTCGCCTCCCCCCCTTCCTTTAAAAAATGAACTTGTGTCACTTTTACTTTGGGGCTGGGTTTTTTTTGTTTCTTTTTTTTTTTCGTTGTGTTGTGTGTGTGTTTTTTTTAAAGGGGACTCGCCCACGTGTCCCCGGAGTGATGACGCTGATTGGCTCCGGCCGATTTTGGGGGTGATGTCACGGCTCCGCAAGCCGCTGCCCGATTCCCTTTCAGTTTGATTAAAAGAGACACTGAATTAATTACAGCACAGACCCAACTGTTTACCGGCGATTTCCACACGGTTTGCTTTCATTAGGCCAGTGATGAGGCTCCTAATGAGGGTGATTAGCCGAGGGGGGCACGGGCTAGCGGGGAGGGGTCCGGAGCCGACTGCCGCTGCCGGTGGGTTGGGGTGGGAGGTTTTTAAAGTTTCCCCTAACCTCTTCCACAGTTATTCAAATTATTCGTCCGCGGGGCTGTCAGAGAGGCTTTCTCCACCTCCCTCCGCCCCCCACCTCTACCGCATTTTTCTTCCTCCAGCGAGAGAAAGGGACTCAACCCAGCAGAGAAAGAAGTGTGTGTGTCTGTGAAGAAGCCCTGACCTGGTGTGGGGAAGAGATGTTAGTTTAAGCGACATTGTTTGGGGGCGTTTTCGTTGGGCTTTAGATGTTTCCCGCCTAGGACATTTGCAGCCCTCTCTCTACCCTCTTTGGACCCTGCGGGCCTGGCAGGGGTTTGGGAAAGCCTGGTGCCGGCCCTGAAACGGGGCCAGAACGATGGCTTCATTGTGGGGCGAGGGTGGAGAAGGTGGGAAGATCGTGTCTGGGACATTGAGGACCCCAGGAAATCTGTGTGGCCTCAAGGAGGCAGCGCACGGGACAAAGAAGGCGGGGACCCCTATCCAGCCGATAGCCCGTCGTGTGGCACCGGGTGTCTTTGTACCTCCAAACAGGGACGCGAAAGAGCTTCCGTGTGCAAGTATAGACGTCTGCGAACAGCCGGCTTGGCTTCTTACTCCGAGAGGAGCCGGAGCTCGCCTGGGAATGTATTTTCGAGGCAGCGCTGGAAACACGGTCTTTTCATTGTAAATAATGCGCCCGCTCGCCCTCCCCGCTCCCCGAACCACGGTGCTCTAGTTTGGTGCCTTTCAGGGGTTGGCCTCCAGTGTCGGGGCCCAGAGTGGCTTGCAGATCTGAAGTGCGTCCCGGGCTGGGATCCTCCTGGCGGGGCCCCAGGGATCACGACCCGGGCCGGTGGTCAAGGGCAGAGAGAGCAGAGCCGGCGTGCCTGCAGGCCGGCCCGCCAGCCTGAGGCGCCCTTCGCCAGCTCCACGCCAGGAGCCCAGGCCTTCCCAGGTGGGCCTGCGTGCTGCCGTCCCCTTCCCCACGGGCCCCCAGAAAACTACTCGGACGCTGTGTCGGGCTTAGCATCCGAGACCGCTGCAGAACTATGAGGCCCCCGCATCCCCCCAAACCCAAGACTCGGCCCATGGAAGCCCTGCGTGGCCCGGCGAACAGAAACTTTCTTCTTCCTCCGGCGAGGTTGGCGGTGGCCTCACGCCTGGCTCCCCGCGCTCTCCCCCTGCGCCCGCCGGCAGATTGGAAGCGGCCTCGCCGCCGGCCGGGCTGGGAGCAAGGACGGGCAGCTCCCCGGGGACCGTGGGCCCCGCTCGGCTGCAAGCTGTCGGGGAGGCGGGAGGGCGGGCGCCGAGGGGCCAAGAGCAGACAGGCCCCCGCCCCGGCGCGGCCGCGTGGTTGCAGTGGGCACCTCCCGCAGCGGACCGGCCAGCGGGTCATTAAATTTTCGTTAGGTGGATGGGGAGGGGGACATAAATCACAAGGGCCGCAGGCTGCCCTGGCCCTTCTCGGCCAGCCCCCAGCTTGGGCCTGGTTCCTCCTTCCCTGGGCGCCTCTGGAGGCTTTTTCTACTCTCTCCACTCTGTCGCCCCACCCCTGCTCCTTCTGGCCTGGTGCTGCATCCCTGGAGAACCCCATCTCCACCGGAGCACCCAAGGTCCCAACTCAGTCAACAAGATCCCCCATCCTGGGCCTCTTAGCAGTCGTGATGCCCCCAGGGCCAGGATCCATGGACCCCGCCAGGTCATGAGAAAGTCATTGTCGGCTCTTGCCCACAGGTGGGTCTTGAGCAGCCCCTTTTCTGGCCTCCTGGTCTTAGGCTGGGGTTTGGATCCTGGACCTAGCGAAAGCGAAAGCGAAGCCTCCGCCAGCGCTGAGCCCTGAGCCAGGGGGTCAGAGCTGCAGCAGGTGTGTGGAGTGTGTGTGTAAGAGCGACGAACATTCTACAGTTGAAAAGAACAGCATGAACCCCAACTTGGAAATTTCTCTGAGATTCAGTGTCTCGTTAACCTCGTTTTATCCTATTCGGGTGTTTCCAGCTCTGCCACCAGGCCTCCTCCTTTCTCTTTTCTCCATCACCTGGCTGCTTCTTGCATCTCAGCCTGTCCACAGCCTGAGAGATATGTGTGTGTGCTCACCTGGGCTCTTGTTTAGCCAGGAAGGTGCCCGAGAATTGGCATTTGACTAGGCATCCAGGGGTTCCGGGTTGGGTGATCCACCCGACCCTTTGAGAAAGGAGACTGGTCGGTCCCAGAAGGATATAAGGACTTTGAGGTCCAGCAAAGCTGGGTGTGGACCATAGCAAGTGACTTAACCTCTGAGAGCTCCGTTTACATAGCAGGAGGCAGACCTCTCTCCCCACTTCCCAAGGAGGAAGTGGGCCTGGTGGAGGGGCTTGGGGGCCTCAAGGGAAGCAAAGTGAATGAGTGTCAGGCTCCCAGGACTACTCAGTCTTAACCAAGGGCTGGAACTGCCACTCCAGCGCCCATGCTCCCTCTTCTGGACTCCAGACCCTCTTCCCCAGCCTCCCACTTCCTCTTGGAACTTCTAGCTTCAAATTCCTGTCCCTAGGCCTCCCCAGCCCTTTGAGGCTGCTTTTTAAAAACGCTTCAGCCTCTCCATGGACCCAGAGACCTAGAAGGTACCAAACCTCTCACCCACAGGCAAGGAGACATGCCAGAGAAGGAGCTGTTGCTCGTCTCCAGGACAGGAAGGGCAGCTGCATGGACAAGTCTTCAGAAGACCTGGGCTCTGGCCCTGACCTTACTCTGGACAGACCATGTCTCTGGCCTGGACCTCAGCTCTCCTTTAGGTACAAAGATGTTAAGCTTCAGAGGTTTGTAGTGAGGGCTGTGGGTGGCAGAGGCCCATGGAGGCCGATGGAGATGCTGATGAGGGAGAACCCACGTCCTCCTGCTCCATCTGAGGCTCTTGGTTCGGGTCTGGCTTTGGGTCAGGAATGGGCCTGGGAGTGTCTGGGCCTCTGGCTGGGCCATGGTTCTCACCAGCTTCCTTCTTCCCAGCCTCGCCTCCTTCTCCACTGAATGCCACCAGGCCCCAAGCATGGAGGAGGGGCTGTTCTGGCTTGTTTTGTTCGCCTGGCTCAGCAAGCAGAGCCACACAGGGGAGATGTGCTCAAAGCTTTCTGAGAATGATCCTCAGGTCTTCTCTGCTCACAAAGAATTGTAACTTGAATGCCATTCAAGGTTCTGAGTAACTGGGACCAGGGGCAGTTCAGTGTGGCCAGGGCGGGTGGTTGAGGATGTGGACTGCAGAACTGGCTAGACCTGAAGAAGCAGAATCCTGGCTCTGGAGTCCAAGCTGGGACTAAGGGGAGGCCGGTGAGGTGAGTCACAGACATCTTTACTGAAACTATTGCTATTTTGCCCCATCAGGGATTTTAAAATTTTGATTAAAAAAATATTGCATTAAAGTATTGTTTGTCTTGGTTACTGAGTTCGGGGGCAGTCCTGGAAATGTTGTGCCTTACCTGCCTCACCGTAGTCCCAGCCCTGCTCTGTGACCTTGAGCAAACACTTTCTGAGCCGGGGCTTTTTCAGCTATAAGAT
Organism: Neomonachus schauinslandi; assembly: GCF_002201575.2. Classification (NCBI taxonomy): domain Eukaryota; kingdom Metazoa; phylum Chordata; class Mammalia; order Carnivora; family Phocidae; genus Neomonachus; species Neomonachus schauinslandi. Next base: position 89,719,871 of record NC_058415.1, on the reverse strand, counting down.
GAGGATGATGTTGCCCACTCTGCGTGGTCGTGAGCACTCTGCGCCGGGCTCAGATCCTGGAGAGGAGTGATTATGTAATTCATGGTACAGCTACCACTAACAACAGCCAAAGCTTTTTCTCTGGCCAGTTATCTTGTCTCACCAGCCCCCGCTGCAGAGGTCAGCTCCCCCCTTGGCCCAGGGCCTTCCAACTAAAACCTGTTTTTAATGTGGAGTGGGCAGGGGACTTGGATGATATAGGCCAGGCCTGGATGCTAATATCTCTCTGTTCTGCAAACAGATGGGTTGGACAGGATTTGGACACTTTGTGGGCCTCAAGGTCATGCTGTTTGCAACCGTTTGTGTTGGTTTAGCTCAAAACCCCGTGGAGCTCCTGAAACCAGAAAGAGAACATATTCTTTATTTTCCTCCCCTCCCTTCCACCCTCTTCCCTCCCCGCTTCCTTCCCTCCCTCCCTTCCTTCCTCCCTTTTTTCCTTGCTGAACATGTACTCTGGCCTGTGCACCGTGCTAGATGCTGGCGATGCCATGGGGATTATGACAGAAAGGACCCGCCTCACGAATCCAAGGACAGTGGTGCCCATTCATTTAAACTCCATTTTGTAGATAATTTCTCATTTGTGGATTCAAGTTTAAAGTGTACCTGCTTTCAGTTCTGGGAAGCTGTGTAAAAAGCCAACCTAATTTTTATTTTTCTCATTTAATGATGATTTCCAGCATCAAAGCATTTCCCAAGTAAAAAGAAATGCAGCAAAAAGACTGTTTGGGTCCAAAAAGCCAAACGCAAGGGAAGATACTTGATTGGAAACAGATCTGTCTGGCTTCCCTGAGGCCCACCTGGGCATCTGAGCCTCTGGTCCACTTGCTGCCATGGAGATGCGCCTTCTCTAGCCCCCTAAATCTGTGATTTTTTTTTTAAAGATTTTATTTATTTATTTGAGAGAGAGAATGAGAGACAGAGAGCACGAGAGGGAAGCGGGTCAGAGGGAGAAGCAGACCCCCCGCTGAGCAGGGAGCCCGATGCGGGACTCAATCCCGGAACTCCGGGATCATGACCTGAGCCGAAGGCAGCCGCTTAACCAACTGAGCCACCCAGGTGCCCCAAATCTGTGATTTCTAAACCACCACTGCTTGAGGCCCTGGGATAGGTGAACCAAAAAACCAAACCATCTCTATCTGGATCCCAAGCCCAGCCCCGGGGACTGGATTTAGAATCTGCGGCCTACCAACAGGCTTCCTCTTCAGACTTCTAGCAACGCCCTGCCAGGCAGAAGCAGAAATCTCCATTGACTCCCTACTACCGACCCTGATAAAAATCCTGCATGACAGACTCCAGAGTCCTGTCTCTGTTCTTCTGGCCTAGAAAACAATTATCTGGTTATGTCAGTGGGAGAGACAGAGAAAGAGACGCAGAGACGCAGAGAGGGATGGGGAGAGGAAGAGAGAGAGGGAAGGAGAGGAGAGGAGAGGAGAGGAGAGGAGAGGAGAGGAGAGGAGAGGAGAGAAAAAAATGAATGAGGATGAGGTTTGGGCTCTTGTTTAAAAACCGGGAAGTAGACCCAAGTCAGTGGGGGTTGAGCACGAACGGAAAGCCAGACCTACCACCCAAGAGGTCTGTCCCAGTCCTCGTTTGGCGGCTAAGTCACTCTGCAACCCTCTGTCTTGTCTGGCAGGACTCGATGTTTTCTCAAGCCCCTCCCTGTTCCCCGAGTCCTACTTCCAGAGGCCCCATCTAGGCACTCTCACACCCCACCCCACGCCTGCGCTCACTCCCCCTCCGGCCAAGGGCTCAGCAGCAGGGACAGGGCCCCCTCGCACCTCAGAGGGCACCTCAAGGAATTTCAAGCTGACCAGGGCAGGGTCCAGCTGCTTCCCTGTGGCTCGTGAAGGCCGTGCACATGGGCTCTTTGTTTGGTGAAATCTCTGATGGGATGTTGCCAAGAAACTCAACCAAGACGTAAAATGCTAACCAGCAAGGAGATGAACAAAACCAGGGGCATAAGGCCGTACCTCTGGTGGCGGCCGTCCTCGAGAGGCCATTTATTGGTGGTTGATGAGGAGGACTTGGGATGCAAAGCTCAGCTCTCCCCGTTTCCACCCACCTTGGAGAAGTAGTTTTGGGAGCAGGCTCTGGAACACGTGGGGCTTGCTTATTTTCCACCTGTGAAGTGAGGGTGGTGGTGGTAGAGGGAGGTTAACCGGTGATTCCCATGGCCCCTCCTGGCTGGAACCTCCAGGACTCTACCCTGGGTCATGAAGGGCAGGCAGAGCAACCCCAGCTATGCTGGAGGGACCCCCGGTCAGGGTCGACGCAAGCGAGCACAAGTGTTTGGTCCGATGCAACTGGACACCCAAGAAGGTGGCATCAGACCGGAATCTGACCTGGGGCTTGAAGTGGGCGTGAATAATTAATGAGGAGGGAGGGACTCCGGGAGGGAAGGACCGGGAACTTCTGGGGCCTCTGACTTGGACTTGCCAGAGGGTGGCGCTGTAGGACAAGGAGCTGAGGGACTCTCGGAGGAGAGCTGCTCAGGCCTGGGCCAGGGGCACCCAGAAGCTGGGATCTCCAGGACAGGACGCAGCCCCGGGGCATCTGCCCCAGCCCCAGCAGGTCTCACGGCGCGCAGCCCACCCTGCTGGGGCCCGACGTGCTTGCGCAAGCCAGAGAGCTACCCCGTAGCTTTTTCTGTCCCACTCTGGACTTTCCCCTTGGCCCAGGTCCTTGGAAAAGCAGACCGGGAGGGGCCCCTTCCCTCGCTGTCTCAGCAGAGATTGCCCCACCCTTTGGTGGACAGAGCATAACTTCGGGTCCCTCAGGAAATTCTGCATCCTGATGTGCCTCCTTCCCCTTCCTGTAGGGGACTTCAGAGCAAAAAAGTGGGTTAAATTCAAAATATCTTTACCTTCTTGAGGTACCTGGATGTAAGGGCTTTTGTTCCTTTATTATTTTTTAAAAAGATTTTGTTTATTTGAGAGAGAGAGAGAGCATGAACTGGGGGGAGGGGCAGAGGGAGAGGGAGAAGCAGGCTCCCTGCTGAGCAGAGAACCCGCTGAGCAGAGAACCCGATGCGGGACTCGATCCCAAGATCCCATGATCCCACTACCCCAGGATCCCAGGATCATAACCTGAGCCGAAGGCAGACGCTTAGCTGACTGAGCCACGCAGGCGCCCCAGCTTTTGTTCCTTTAAAAGCACACCCTCGTCCCTCAGTTGTTCACAGGATTCTGGTTGCCCCTTTTCAGTGCGCTTTATTAATAAGAAGACAATAATTCACATCAATCTCTTGCTTCAAAGTGCCAGCCGCTGTGCTACCTTTGTTGTACACATTCTCGACTGTAATCATGATCTAATTTAGCTTGAGATGTCCTGTACCATGCCAGGGTCCAGTCTCACAGGTGAGGCACAGAGACGTTAAGACACTTACTTGCTCGAGGGCACACAGAAATTACTTGATGAGGCTGGGCTTCATGCTCTTGACCACATGGAATGGCCGCCAGCTCAGTGGCCAGGCCCCTTGGGCTCTCCTGTTTTCCCACACCAGGCTCCCCGCTCCCTGCCGGTCAGAAGGCTTCAGGATGGCTTTGGCCAAGATCAGTGGGGGGTGCTTGTTTCCCTCTGGCTCGTGTGGTGGAAGGGGGATCTCCAGCCCTTGGAGGAGGTTGGGGTCTGTCAAGGCCCTGGCTGGGCTAGGTTCCTGAGGGGTGCTAGTGTGTGTGGCATTTGTCTGGCATTGGAAGGCATGCGTGTGTGGGGGTGGGGGTGGGAGGGCTGATCAAGAAATCCAACCAGACCTGTAACCACCGGACTTGGGTGTGTCTCTGGCCCAGCGCTTGGCCCGCAGGGGGCGGGGGGCGTGAGCTGTAGCAGCTGTTGGAGCAGCGGGGTCCTTCCACAGTTACCACTGGTACTTACATATGCTGGGCCCTTGGGATCTTGGGTCCCTGATCCCATGCAACATCCCTGCTAGAGAAGAGACAGGCAGTAAACCAGGCACCATTGTTTGGTTGAGAATAAAACAAGTCGATGTGAATTTTACTGGTGGTGATTTCAGGGACCGCCTTTTGAGTAGGGGACTTGATTTTTTTTTTTTTAAGATTTTATTTATTTATTTGAGAGAGAGAATGAGAGAGAGAGAGAGCATGAGAGGGGGGGAGGGTCAGAGGGAGAAGCAGACTCCCTGCCGAGCAGGGAGCCCGATGCGGGACTCGATCCCGGGACTCCAGGATCATGACCTGAGCCGAAGGCAGTCGCTTAACCAACTGAGCCACCCAGGCGCCCGGGGACTTGATTTTTGAGCTAAGATCTGAATGACAAGAAGGGGTGGGCAGGTGACAGTTGGGGACCCAGGTGTTCCAGGCAGAGGGAAAAGCAAGCAGGAAGCCTAAGGCAGGAGTGAGGGCTGTGGCTGTGGGTATAGTGCCCAGAGGTGGGAGATGAAGCCAGAAGGACGGCCTTTGGCAGCCTCCCCTAGGACGCCGTGGGCTGGGTGAGGAGTGTGGAGTTTGCTTCAAGAGTAGCAGAAGCTGCTGGAATGCTAGGGGGCTGCTCAGTGGAGAGCATGGTTGGGAGGGTAGCGGGGAGAGGGCAAGTTCTCCAGAGACATGGTGGCGCTCAGAGAGGAGGGGACGGGTAGGGGTCTTTTGGAAGCCATGCCGACAGGCTTGTCTCTGGATTCGAGGCGAGAGAGGAGGGAAACAGTAATGAAGACCTTTGCTTCAGCAGCAGGGTTGATGGTGTCACATACGAGATGGGGGAAACTGAGGGAGAAACAAGTTTGGGGGGAATAATCAAGTGTTCTGTCTTGGCCAGGTTGGCTAGAGAGGAATGCCAGACACTGGAGTGGAGACATCAGCCGGGCAGTTGGAGGAGTGAGTCTGAAGTGCGTCTGAAGTCCCGGGGAGGGCTCTGGGTCGAACTCTTGGGTTTTGGACTCTTCAGACCAGAAGTGAGACTTAGAAACTGGAGGATGTGCCTGACTTCATACAGGCACCACTGGGATCGGGTATGTTGGAGAAGGTAATCTCCCTCGAAGGGTGCCCATATCAGAACACCATCTGACGAGTGTGAGGTGGGCTCTCACACCGGTGGTAGGTTTAAATAAAGATACAGTAGGAAGAGGACAAATAGCAATTTTAATTTAAAATAGACCAGTATATAATTTGTGGGGAGAAGGTAAGAACACGAAGAGTGATTGAGGTAAGAAGCACCCAGGAGCTTGGCTGAAAAGTTCCTCAGCCTGTGTCTCATCCGCCCACCTACCCACCCGCCCAGAAGGCTCTCTCCTTTGGGCGGGGTTGGCCTTCCCAAGGTCCGTCTGGGTGGAGAAGCCCATCTTGGCCTGCCTCATTGACAGGCCCCTGGCGTGGAGGAGGTGGGGGCAGGCCCTGAGGCCCGAGCATGGGCTCTTGCCATTCATTGTCAGGGGTCCCCGAGAGAGAGTGTACTGGCCTGGTGAGGTATCAGGCATCCCCAAAGCACAGTTAAACTCATGTTTGGAATATAAAATGAGGGCTTTCTGTAGGAAATACACAGGTTGTTCTTCACACTCAATGGGCAGAGCCTTGGAATTGACCCTTTGCCTGGAGTCTAATAGCTGCCTGGTGATTTGGATTCATCTTCCCAGGTGAGGGCTGGAGAACCGAGGGTGGGTGGGCTCCTGCAGGAAGGGGAGTCCCTAGCTAGAGGGTCAGTGGGGCTAAGGTAAGTATTGGCAAACCTAAAAGGAGGGAGGGACTCTTACCAAAAAGAATCCATTGAAGACCTGAATTTGAGGTCCTTGCCAAAGCAGAACCTGCATAAAAGTGGGGAGCGTCTAACGTGAGCTGGGGCAAGAAAGGTGAGTCCTTTGAGGATTTTCTACTGTGCCAAGAAGGCTTTAGGGGTGGGTGTAGTTGCCCATTCGCAGGGTCCCCTGGCGCACCGCATGCTCCTCCTGGTGGGCTCGGAATGCTCTCTGGCGATCAGCCTCAGTGGGGAAGGTATCGAGATGGGGATGCACCTATGGAAGGGGGAGAGCAGGTCAGTGGGCATGCGGTTCCTTCCCCGTGTTCCCCTTCTCTCCTGGCCTGCCCCCCACTTCCATCTCTGAGCAGTAACACAAATCACTGTAAGAGGGAGGGAAGTGAAGAGTGAGTGCGGGGAGCATCCTAGCACCGAGGGGTGATGATGAGCTGCAGGCGGAAGGCAGCGAGGGCAAGGCTGCTCGGCTCCAGATGCCACCCTTTCAGAGGAAACTTGAGGGGGCAGATCCAATGAGTGTCTCTTCGGTTAAAATGTGAGGCAATCAGTATTTCAGTCTGCCCTTCCTTCCCAAGACATGGCGGTGGGCGAAAACCCCTCCTGTCTCGTGGGTCTGTTCCATCACCTCCAAGAGCAAGAAAATCTCCCTAAAATGGCATTTCTCCTATACGATAACCTATGGGAGGCCCAGGGTGGAAAGGTTTTGTACTTGCTTGTTTGTTCATTCATTTGTTTGTTCATTCGTACATTCATACATTCATTCACTCATGCATTCATGCAATGCATATTTATTGAGTAAAACTCTGTGCCAGGCCCTGGGGATACGGCAGGAAACGAGGGATTTTCTGTCCAATCATGGAGCTTTCAATCTAGAGGACTGAAAGCAGACATCAACAATAATTATGCAGCTATTTCACTAGAACTGATAGAGTAGGGGGTGTGTGGTGAGCACCGATAGCATAAGCTCAGCCTTCGCGGGAGTCGGGGGTGGCCCTCTGGGGAGACCCTCTGGGGAGGAGATGTGAGGGGGAGGCTGGAAGGGTGAGCAGGGCCTTCCCAGGCTAAGGGGGCAGCGTGCATGCTGGCCCCCGAGCCCACTGGAGCTCCAGTTCATGAGGGGATGAGGTGGCCGTGGCAGAGGGGGGCAGGGGTTCCCTCTGGGTTTGCAGGAGCAGCTGAAGGCTCTGCTATGTCTTCAGGATGACAAAGCAGGACCCATTCTTGTCCAGAGTCCAGGCCAGGGCCACCCTCTGGGTGGGGGTAGCCAAGCTCATGTTGCAGGCAGCGTTTCGGTGTTGAAAGAGGGGAAGGGAAAGATGGGGGAAGGATATGATAGTAAAAGGCAGTAGAAGACAAGGAGGAACTTGTAAAGTCTCTGTGCTTGTGGCGGGGGGGGGGCATACTCTGGCCCTGTCTGGGAACACAGAGGCCTGGGACCTCCCCACCCCCAGGGAAAGCATGACCCTTCACACGAGCTGGTGGCCCAACTGGTTTCCTGATGGTAGAGAACTGGGTAATGTCTCCACTGAGACCAGGTGCAGAACTGATGTGACCTCTTTGTCCCCTGAAGCCTGCATCTGTGGGACACCGCCAGGCCCCCCCCAGTCCAAGGTCTGGGCCACCACTTAGGGTCCACCAGACCCTTGTTGTGGGCTGTCTGGCCTCAGGTCCTGGGAGCATGTGCTCACCGTCAGGGTACTGAGGGCCCAGTGGAACCCAAGCTGACTGTGTTCATCATTTTACAGATGAGGAAACAGTCCAAGGTTGGCTACACAGGGAATCCATGTCAGAAAAACTCTGTTTTAGCCCCCACCCCTGGGCACTAAATTGTGGATTCTTTCTAGAAAATTCTGTCACAGTCACAGCTCACACTATGTCTGGGTAACCCCCCCACACACACCTCAACTCACTCATGAGGTGGAAGGGGGTAGGGGCTGCAGAAGCTTATTAGGAATTCATAAAAGTCAGATGGTGGTGGGTTGATTTAGGTGTTACTGCAGGACATAAACCACATTCTTCATTCTTGGGCAGGTAGACCCCTTGGAGACTCTGCAGAAAGCCATGGACCCTGTTCTCTGAGGGAAAAAAATACCCCAAGTCCTAACATACAAAATGGTGTGGGTTACCACTTAAGATTTGTGGACCCTTTGCAAGTCCTCTGTGGACTGTCTGCATGTAGCAGCGCTTCCAGGACCCATAGCAGCCCCACCCTCAGGTTTTGAATTTCTTGGATGTACATCGGGATCATCCAGGGTTCTTGCAACCCAGGCAGGGCCGGAACCCAATCCCAAAGCTCCTGAGTCCTCTTAGGGCAGGGCCCTTGCCATAGTCACCTATGCCTACCTGGACCCAGGGCTCAGTACCTGTGCTCAACTCCTTTTGGTCAATCAAACCATAATTTTGTTCTCAGCTGCATCTCCAGTTTCAGAAAAGTTCCCAGTGGCTGCACAAAAGTTATTGGGAAGAGAGAAGACCCTACACTTTGTGCAGGAATAAAATAGCCAACAAACAAAAGGCTTCCAAGGTGCACCCCTGTGTCCCTTCTGGCAAGGATGGCTTGGTTTTTACACTGTGATATGATTCTCCTGACACCCATGCTTCCCAGAAGGCAGCTAGAGACGCTCAGGAGGGCTGGCACTTTGGATCTCCAGAGACCTCGTAGGCACCCTGGCTGATTCAGATGCCCAGCCAACTGGGACTCCTACGTGTCCTGGGTCTCCTGCAGCATTCAGAATGTCAAGGCTCGCTGGTGGCCAGGCTCCTACCAGGGAAGCGTAGCTCTGCAGCCCACATCTCTGCTGTTTCCATACATCCCCCTGGCCCTTGTGGGCTGATCCCCCCAAAGATATGGTGATCCCCGCAAGGTATGTCCACATCCTAACCACTGGAACCTGTGGATGTGACCTTATTTGTACAAAAGGTCTTTTCAGATATAATTAATTTAAGGCTCTAAAGATGAGAACATCCTGAATTATTCAAGAAGGCTCTGATTCCAATGACAAGGATGCTTGAGACAGAAGACACGGACACAGAGGAGAGGGCCACGTGAAGTCATAGTGATGTGGCCACAGTTCAGGAATGCCAGGAGCCACCTAGAAGAGGCAAGGAAGCATTCTTCCCTAGGTCCTCTGGTGGGAGTGCAGCCCTGCTGAAATCTTGATTTTGGATTTCTGGCCTCCAGAACTTCCAGAGAATAAATTTCTATTGTTTAAACCACTAAGTTTGTGATAATTTGTTATGGTAGCCTCAGGAAATGAAAAGAACCTCCAAGCCATTCCCTGGGAATTCAGGATGCAGGAATGGCACATGGTGCTGATGGCATTCGGTGGGTGGTGTTGATTTGGTGTTGATGGTGGGTGGTGTTGGTGGGT